>NC_064807.1:31385652-31455630 GCF_023721935.1 Panthera uncia
GGGGCACCTGGGTGGCTCAGTTGGTTAAGTGACCAACTTTGGCTCAGGTCATGATCTCACAGTTTGTGAGTTTGAGCCCCGCATCATCACACTCTGTGCTGACAGCCCAGACCCTAGAGCCTGCCTTGGACTCTGTGTCTCCCTCTCTCTCTCTCTGCTCCTCCACTCACGCTGCCTCTCTCTCTCTCTCTCTCTCTCTCTCTCTCTCTCTCTCAGAAATGAATAAACATTTAAAAAAATAATAGCAAATTTTTATTTTCAAAGAGAGAGAGTACAAGCAACCAGGGAGGGGCAGAGTCCCAAGCAGACTCTACACTGTCAGGGCAGAGCCTGACATGGGGCTCAACCCCACAAAACCGTGAGATCATGACCTGAGCTAAAATAAAGAGTTGGATGCTTAACCTATTGAGCCACGCCAAGTGCCCCCATATTTATATTTAAAGTAAGACTATGCCCTATGTACATTTTTCTTTTTATTTTTTTTAATTTTACTTTTTTGTTTTTATTATGTACTACATTGATACACTGCATTACCTTCTAGAAAGGGCAGATGAGCATAACTGAATTATTCTTCATCAGTCAGGAAAAGGCTTCTTCAATCAATATTCTCCAAACACTTTGACACATAGTAACGATTAACTCCAGAGATGTGCCTATCTCTTTGCATCAGACTCCACTGATACGGATAATAGGCAACCCTTTCTTCCTTGCCCTCGTTACAGAACCTGTGGATGTACGCAGTGGCTCATGCCAGGGATGACCAAGCACACTACCATGATGCCGATCCCGGGAAGAATCTCGAACCACCTCGTGCCGCGGCTGCCAGGACCAAGCCCTTCCTTCCTGACCCCTAAAGGTGACCCTATCTCGGACCCTTTCCGGTAGGCTCCTGTAAATTTTTCTATACTGATTTGAGAAAATACTGATTTTCTATACTGATTTTTTCTATACTGATTTTCATTAACATTATTCCATGGACAATTTCTAATAACTTCATTATTCTACAACATGATTTTAATTGTTATGTGGTATTAAATCATTTTATTTACCATAAATTCCCTTCAAATTAAATATTGCTTTGTGTTTTAAATATTAGAAATAGCATAACAGTGGGGCACCTGGGTGGCTCAGTCGGTTAAGTGTCCGACTTCGGCTCAGGTCACGATCTCGCGGTCCGTGAGTTCGAGCCCCGCATCAGGCTCTGGGCTGATGGCTCAGAGCCTGGAGCCTGCTTCCGATTCTGTGTCTCCCTCTCTCTCTGCCCCTCCCCCGTTCATGCTCTGTCTCTCTCTGTCTCAAAAATAAATAAACTTAAAAAAAAAAAATTAAAAAAAAAAAAAAGAAATAGCATAACAGTGAACAGCCTTCTCTTTGTCTTATTTCCTTTGGATAATTTCTTAAAAGTGGAATTTTGAATTGTATATGAAAACTAGTTTTAAGGTTCTCAGTATATATTGCCATGTCCCTCTCCAGAAAGAACATATCTGTATGTACTCTTAAGTAGTATAATGATTCACAGATTTCTCTGCATTATCATGACACTAAATATTAATATGCCCTGGGTTTCAACCTTAATTCTTTAACTTACTACCTGTGAACTGGGACAAGTAACTAAATCTCTCTGCCAATTTCTCTTGGTGATAACATCATCTATATCATGTTTTCTTTGCACTCAAAGGAGATTAATATATATAAAGCATTTGGAAATGGTAAAATCCTACCTAAATTTTAGTTGTTTTGAAAAGTTGTGTTTTTCCCCTATTTTGATCTTTAAGAGGATTTACATATAGTTCTACTCAGATATTATTAGATATTTCTACTTGGAAAGTTGTTTTTTTTTTCCCCCCTGGAAATTTATCACATCTTGTGTCAGCCTCACATTGCCTATTCTTCCTCCAACTAGATCCCCCAAACAAACTAGTTTCTCTTCCGGAATATTCTTATTCCTTCAAAGGCACTCTGCCAATTCTCAAGGTAGAAAATACAGTTTTTTTGAGAGCAAATAATGATTAATTCCCATAGTCTTCCTTCCAATGCCTTCTATCCACCACTTGTTCTTTATCGCCTTACTGCCCTGATGCTGTCCTTAGAACAGGAAACTATTGAATATCTGTGGTGCAGACGTGTGCTGTATTTGACTTCCTTGCTTAAATGGGGATGTCTCCCCATTACCTGCAGGAAAAAACCCCACACTCCCCAAGCACAGTCCTTCATACCAGAGACTGTGCTGTTCCTTTCATAATAGACTTTGAGATTTAATATTCTCTTCCCTTGCTCATCCTTTCTCACTGTGCTCATCACTTCATAAGCCCAAACTTGGGCTGATGCTAATTAGCACTGCTAAAGGTAGAGAGATATAATTTTTTCTTGCAAAAAAATAACATATGATCCCACTTCTTTTACTGGCGAACTTCCTTTATAGTCTACACATTTTCTACAGTACTGAAATAACTGGCATTAAAGGTCTTAACAAGCATCTATTTTAAAAATTCAGTTCAGTGAGTCTGAGGCCCAAGGATACTAGAAAACCCTCATTTCAGGGGAAAAATGTTAACACGGGGCCTGCTGTAATACATGCTTCAATTAGACAAAATACACTGATTAAGAAAGTGTGTCTGTAATCTACATTTTTCTTTATTTCTTTTCTTTTTTAAAGGTTTTATTTTTAAGTAATCTTTACACCCAATGTGGGGCTCAAATTCACAACTCCAAGATCAAGAGTTGCATGCTCCACCAACTGAGCCAACCGGGTGCTTCTACATTTTCTATATTTCAACTGACTATTTAACTGAATTCACTTCTGTTTCTTGTTGTATTTTAATTTTTTTTTTTTTTAAAGCATCTGCACATCCAAGAAGGCATTTTGTCTGGCTCAAACAGGATGTTTGATATATTCAACTTGGCATTAACATTTATTCAAAATAATCAGTATTTTCATGATTTGGGGCTGTGACTTCCTCATAGAATTGAGAAAGAAGATGATGGTGGGTTTTGAGGTAGGACAAACATTCATTAGATTCTGTCATTTTAATCCCAGTGCCAAAGTTACACAAAACAGAAATAGGTACAAAAAATATATAAGTTTTTTTATATTAGTTACTGATGTTATCAGCAGTAAAAGATTTGTAGCAGTGGACCCCAGAAAATAAAATTCTGGACCTGATGTAAATTTTCTTGTAAGAGCCCCAATGTTTGTATTCTTTTGAAGCTATGTTGTCCATTTATTTTCACCTCACGTTACCGGAATTTGTTGGCTCCGTCTCTATGGAAACCATTCAGAAGGATGATAATGTGAAATCTCATGTGCACAGCCCTCTCTATCAGTGCTGGTGAGGTACAATATTACTCTGTGATTCAAATCCGCTTTCAGTAAATGGAAAAGAATAATATGTAAAATGCGCCCAAAAACCAGGACTGAAAAGCAAAAACAACATTGGCTCCCTCTCAAAATCCTGGCTGCTCCTAAAGTAAATTAACACATCCTCTCACAGCCAGGAAGCAATATGGTGAATATTCTCTATGGCCACCAAGAGTGAAGGACCCTGGCCACTATTCAGAAATGCTGGAGCTCATTCATGTACTTTTGAGGCTTATTTTGTAAGGGGAAAGAGAGACAGACCATTTGCATTTGGAGTTTATCATTCAAACTTTTATCAAAACCATAGTGGAAAACATGCCTCAGCAATGCAAATACATTCTCTCACACATACCAAAAGCAAAGCAACAACAACAAAACACAAACAACTCTACCTCTTTGATAGTTCTTTCCTGTTCTCTTACTAATGAAGGAATGGAGCATGTTCAAATTAAAAGCTGTGGCCAGGGATCTGGCGCCTATAATGATGGGACACAAGTAACAGCATCTAGGACAAAGCACTCTGAGCAACCAGGTCTGCTTTGCATTCATGCAAAAGCAGAAAATGATGCAAAGGTGCTGTGCTCCCATACATCCAGGATAACTTCTGTGCTGGCCCGCACAAATGCCTTTTTCCTCAGAACTACAGGTCTGGACTTGAGGCAGCAGATAACTGTCATCTGTACTGATAGCGAAACACATGTCCAGCCCCTCACAGACTCCAGAAACCAGTTATGCTTGTGGGTGGTATGCAGGCAAGTATAAGTTCCCATGTCATAAACAGTAGCCACACCAGGTTTATTCCTGGTGCTAAGAACACTTTGTGCAAAGTTTAAGTAGGACATTTTCAAAATGCCAAAATTGTCAAAAAATGTGTATTCTTAGATGGGTCTGCATCTTTGTATGTGTGTGTGCATATGTGCGTGTATATGGTGTGGTATGTGTACAAGAGGTAGCTTGATGTTTTAAGGAGAGAATGAGGGGGTAGGGAGGGAGTGAGCAGGATCTCAGTGGAATCAGGGAAATGAAAAATTACAAAAATCAGAAAGGAGTGTGAACTCATCTGGTTTTGCTAACTGGTGCTCAGAAGTTAGCTCTTTCCCTCCCACAGAGGGCCCTATCTTCATGTGCTGACTACAACAAAACAGTACATTTTTTGGCAGCTCCTGAGTTTTTTGGGGGTATGAGGGTTACATATTTGTTTTTAAGGTAAAAAAAATGTATTAATCAATGTCTCAATAGTCTGTCCTAGGGTGGCGGGTAAAGAGCCACTTATATAAAGCCATTATATAGAAATGAGAATTCTGATCACTGATAATTCAAATTAAATTTAAAATTTATTGCTGTGGAGCATGTCCTTTGGTATTGCAAAAGCTCACATTGGGGCAACTTATGATTTCCCACAGAGAAGCCTACCTTCCCTTTACTAAAGTTGATTTTTTTACATATGCTAACCTAAAAGACAATCTTTACATCTTGCTATAATTACCTTTGAATTGCAGAGGCAATTGCTTAATCTATCCTCACATGATAATTGGTAGTACTAGAAATTAAACTTACCTCTTATATCATCAGGTGCCAAGCATTGAAACTTGTTTTTAAAAATTTTTTTACTGTTTTTTTTTTTTTTTTTTTTTTTTTGAGAGAGAGAGAGTGTGTGAGCTAGGGAGGGGCAGAGAGAGAGGGAGACACAGAATCTGAAGCAGGCTCCAGGCTCTGAGCTGTCAGCACAGAGCCTGACATGGGACTTGAACTCAGAACTGTGAAATCATGACCTGAGCTGAAGTCAGAGGCTTAAAGGACTGAGCCACCTAGGCGCCCTAGGAAATTGAATTTTATCTGCCATTTCCTCTTTTTCTTTGTTCTCCATATCACTATGGAGGGGAGGGTGAAATTGGGGCTCCAGGAAACTGAGTAAATAAGTTTCTAGAGATTAGGCTTTGATAAGATTGCCTTTTTCTTATAATTTACTAAGATATTGAGCAGTGTAGTAGCAGAAAGAGGGAGACAGAGGATCCAAAACAGTCTTCATGCTGTGAGTGCAAAGCCCAATACAGAGCTTGAACTCACAACCCTGAGATCGTGACTGAACTGAAATCAAGAGTCGACCCTTAACCAACTGAGCCACCCAGGTGCCCCTTGAAACTTATTTTTAAATATTAACTGGCACTATATATATTAATGTAAAACCATGTTAATTTACTCAATTTTTCAGCTTGTACTTCCTGGTATGTCTGTGTAAGAAGCCAATTGTGTATTATTACAGTTTCAGGTTATTTATATTTGATGTTTTATAAAACTCAAGTACAGCTATACTTATGGACCAAAGAAATGGCATCTGCATACTTGTTATACGTGCCTACATAATTAAAAAAAAAAAAAAAGTTATTTCTTACAGCAACTAACTCAAAAAAAAAGTCATCTGGGAATTATCATTGCCTCCACACTTCTGTTTCTACACCAGAAATAAGTGCATACATTCCTTTTGAGACATCAATTGAAGTACAATTTCATATTCAAACACTCACACTTCAAATAAAGTGTATGTAATGATAGTGATCCAAAACCAAGAGAAAGAAAGGCCCAGGCATCCCCATCTTTCCTCCTCTATAGTCAGATAATATTTCCCACTGGGCAGAAGCAGCAGATGGCCTGGTCTGCTCTCAGGCTCCTTTGGAGCCATGACCTCTGCCTATCAAGAAATATCCAAGGTGTTTTCTTATTTAGTATTGAGATGTGAACCTCTGTTTTGTTCTTCCTATCATACAGCCAACTGCAACGGAAAATAGCAAAATAGCATGGATGTGGACTTGGGTGTTTTCCTTAAGTGTTGGGGAAACATTTTCAGAGTTGTGCAAACAGTAGCAGCAAGAGTGGGCAGAACAAGGGAGAACACACACACACACACACACACACACTAGCAGGCACACCCCTAGAATAGGAATGAGTTTCCTAATTGGTGAGATAAGAACAGAGCAAGCAACTGAGTATGTGCAGCTCCATCCCTTCTTTTACTGTTTCTAGAAGAGCCTGTTCACAGAATACATGTGTTCTCTTTCGCTACAAAGTGTTAAATAATGAAGCTGATATTTTAATCTCCATTTACCTAATACTATGTCTGCTTTTGCCATTGATTATGAACACAGAATATTGGGGGAAGGAGGTAAAGGACACTCCTAAAATCCTGAGAAGGCAATGGACTAAGATTCAGACTCACAGAGTAAGCTCAGACATAGGCTTTAAAAAAAAAAAAAAAAAAAAAAAAAGACATAACCTTAAAATCCCAGTGTCTCCGAAGAATAAAGCCCTGAATCTGTCCACCTACAAGTTGACATCTTGCTCAATGTGCTTACAAAGACAGAATGAACATTATATTGGAACAGATTAACACCATCGACATTTTAGAGCTCTAGAATGTTTTAAGGGAATAAAAGTGGGAAGAACCTCAACATTTTCTTTACATTTAAGTAAGGAAATTTCCCAAACCAGAGAAAGCCAGGTAGGTTCCTGGAGGTTAGAGAAAACACAGGAGTGTAGGTGTTAGTGTATAAGTTCTGATGCTCCAAGGGGGAGGAGGGCATGGGAAAATGGAGGGGAATAATGCAAATCAAAACACAGTATTCCTGTATTCAATCAACTAATACATTACCATCCTGCATTCTCCAGTAAGTTCCGCAAAATCGTCTGTGGCACAGAGCAGTTATAATAGCCCATGCCCATATACGATCTCCAGATCTGGTTTTTGCTGGAAATGGCATGCAGAGTTGTAAGGATTTCATTTTCACCTGATTGTAAGAAAGAGAGAAATATTATAGGCAAAAAATACCGCAAAAGAGAGCTTTAATTATAGTTGAAGACCTTTATTTCATTTGAATATACCCTATATATGAAAACAGCTATCTGGAAAATATAAGAATCAACCCCTTAACAACACTAAGGACTAAATGTAGAAATTTCAAAAATCCACAAAATAGTACTCAATTACTCCTCAAAGTTGGTTCCTCACAATTTTTTTTTTGGCTCCCTTTTTTGGCTTTGTTAGAATTACCCAATTTTAACACTTGCCTCATTCCAACTTTCCTCTGGTTCCTTTACATTTCTGTGGTATTTACACCAAATAAAAATTCAGTTTTCTCTTAGTAAAGTACTGTTTTCCCTTTTAAATTGCCTTATACCAATATTGGCATAAGTCTTAAAAATACATGACCTATATTTTTCTCTAAAACTCCTCTACTAACTCTGATGCTTTTCCCTTTGTATCACTGACAGGGCTACTTATTTATTTTTTTAAGGTTATTTATTTATTTTGAGAGAGAGAGAGACAGCATGTGCGAGCAGGGTAGAGGCAGAGGGTGGGGGGGAGGGAGAATCCCAAGCAGGCTCTGGGCTGTCAGCGCAGAGTCTGACATGGCGCACGAACTCACGAACCAGGAGATCATGACCTGAGCCAAAACCAAGAGTCAGACACTTAACCGACTGAGCCATCCAGGCACCCTTGAAAGGGCTACTTATAAAAAGCTCTTCACCCAACAGTGTAAAATATTAGTTGTCATAAAAGATGCAGTTAAAAAAATGTTTTTAGTGTTTATGCATTTTTGAGAGACAGAGCGCGAGCAGGGGAGGGACAGAGAGAGAGAGAGAGAGACCCAGTCTGAAGTAGGCTCCAGGCTCCCAGCTGTCAGCACAGAGCCCCATATGGGGCTTGAACTCAGGAAATGTGAGATCATGAACTGAGTGATAGTAGAATGTTTAACCAACTGAGCTGCCCAGGCACCCCATAAAAGATGCAGTTTTAACCAGAATTCCCATTAGAGCATTTAGATAATTGAAAAGGAAGTACAAAGTTTTTGGTACAGGTGCGACCCTATTTGGGGTCATTCATATCATAATAACAAAATAATAATAGCATCTGACATTTGAGCATTACTCTTTGCCAAGAATTGCACCAAATGCTTTTCATGCAGCTAAGGAATCTAAGGAATGAACAAGATCACTGACCCAAGGCTACATGGCTTTTAAATTGAATGGTTACAACCCAGTTTATCTAACTACAGATTCTACACTTTCCCTACTGGACCAGGTACAGACCTGCTACAGGTACAGCACTTATACTAATAGTTTCCAGATACAAATGACCTTACATGGTTCTTTCTCTGCCCTTCTGCATATAGATGCATCATGCTGCTAAAAATTTAACTACTTGGGCAAATGTCTGGCTCTTTTAAGATCTTCTCAGGGACTCAGTCACTTACATCTTAGAATTATCTGATTTTATTGTTACTATATCAGAGAAAAATATAAGCCGTCTCTAAAATGGCCAACTGGCTAGAAGGATGCTTCACTTTCTTTTAACCTTTCTGAACTCTATGTGAATATTACTCTCATTACTCCTTTATCCTCAAAGAAAGCACTTTTACCCTCCAATCTACCTTCCCACTCCACATGCTTTCACAAGAAATATATTTACAAGAAATGTATCATTTTGCCAGACTAAGTTAAAGAAAGAGAAGACAGGGTTTTTTTCTTAATTTGTTTATTTTTGAGAGAGAGAGAGAGAGAAAGAGCACGAGCAGGGGAGGGGCAGAGAAAAAGGAAGACACAAAATCTGAAACAGGCTCCAGGCTCCAAGCTGTCAGCAGAGTCTGACGCGGGGTTTGAACCCACAAACCATGAGATCATGACCTGAGCTGAAGTCGGGCGCTTAACTAACTGAGCCACCCAGGTGCACCAAGAGAAGACAGTTTTGTTACATGAGTAAATATCATTCAACTGACTTATGATAGACAAGCTTGCCTTATTCCATTGAAAGTCTAGGAATATGTGAAGTTCAATAAACCAATATCTAAGGAGATATAGCATCCTTAGCAATTATGCAAGAAATCCAATCACTTACCAAAGTCTTAGGATAGAGTGATTGAGAAGTCCATTAGGAGATGGGATAGACTAGCAGTGCCTGGCGGGCACACTATTCAGCAAGGCCAACTTCAATTAAGATCCTATAAAAGAGGGACGGGTCCCTTTTCCATATTATGTCATGAGGACAAAAGGTCTAGCATCCAAATGAGAACAGTCTGTGAAGGACTTTATCTGTCAAATCAAGAGTTTAACGTTTAGGAGTAACAGAGTACTAAATAATATGATCTTTTCTACATTATAGAAAGAAAATTGTAATGATACTGTGCCTAGGTCAGAGAGGAGACCCTGGAAACAGGGAGGTATGGTAAGAAGCCTGTACATTAGTCCAGGAGGGAGATGGGCAAAGAAGTCCTGTGAACTGTGTCCTAAGATGTTGAAGTCCTAACCCCCGATTCCTGTAAATGTGATCTTATTTGGAAATAGGGTTTCAATAATGTAATCAAGTTAAGATGAACTCAGGATATATTAGGGTCAGCCCTAATTCAATGACTGGTGTCCTTGTAAGAAAAGGGAAATGTGGACATAGAGCAACACATCACCATGTAATGACAGAAGCACTATAGGATCAACAAGCCTTGTTTCTCAAGCTTGACTTTTTTTCTTATTTTAGTGATTAAAGTTTTCCCCCCCTTAAAAAATTGGACTGAGGATCAAGTGAATTAATGGGAATTGCAGGAAGAGGAACCCCAGAGACATAATAACATGGCTGCAGTCAACTGAGTACTACCCCTCTCTGCTCCCGTAATTTTTCATCTGGAGCTCTCTTGGCTAGTAACCTCTATGCTTCTGGGTCTTCTCTATAATTAATTATTTTGCTCTTCACTTATGCCAGTGGGCCTTTAAATTTCTTCAAGTGTTTCATTCAAGTGTGTAAGGCATAATGGCAGCTATAAGGGATATAGATATCTATCTGAAGACCTTGAACTGATGTGGAATGTGGCAGTGGGTACCTGGCTAGTCTGGGTTCATGTCTTCTTTTCCTAACTGTTTAAGGCATATGGCCAGGACAGGACCAGGGCTTGGGTGGCAGAGGCTGCTGGAAAGAGGGGAGCTGGGCTCTAGTTGAGGCACCCACTGGGCTCTACCCTGGACAGTTCTGCTAAGAGGTATGAGAGAATGGGTTTTCCTGCAGAAGGAAAAATCAGATCCCTCCACCATTCTAGCTGAGATTTTGGGGTCTCCAGATACATTATCAGCATCCCTCATAACTGCCACTATCTCTTACACACTACACACACACACACACACACACACACACACAGACACACACTACCCAGAGCATGAAAATGATCAAACTTGAGACAATGAAGTTTCTAATCCTATAACAGATTTATTCTAGTCCTCACTGGACCAAACTGCCAAAGCACTCATGGGCTCTACCACTATTCAGCTTGGGGCTAACACAAATGTTCCCCATTTGGCTCTCATCATAGCTGGTCTTTACAACCAATTTTACCTTCTCTTGGGAAGAAAGTGAGTTAATAGAATGAGCAGTCCTCTGTACACCAAGCTAATTGACACTGCTGAGACATCAAGAGTAGGGTAGTTAATTGGCCACACTTTTCAAAGTGAGAATGGTGTGGAAGCCTTTTTCATTCTCTCATCCATTGTTCATCCTGAAGACACTTCCCACCTGGAGACCAAGGCAGTTTGTGACTTGAAGAACAAAGCTGCTCCTTTATTGTGATAAAATCAAGACCTCAGGCTGCATCAGTCACATATCATAAAAAACATTCCCAGACACACAGCTTAGTGGGTAAGTGCCTGAATTGTTTCAAATGTCTGTTCACTGCTCACCATTTCTCATACCCACTAATGAAATCTCACTTTGGCCCAATTAGCAAAAGAGCCAACCCCATGTATTTAGGAGTCCAGAGTTTGAATTACAATGTTAAATGATGCCAACCAATGGACATTGAGAAAAGGAGGAAAGAGGAAAGGTCCACAATTAGAGATCTACCTACTGAACCTATCTCAAATGGAACCTAGCAGAATCAGTCTCTAAGGGCAAGTTTTGGGGCATGATTGGTCTAAATAAAAGCCAAAATCCTAAGCATGCAAATCTACCACTGCACTTCACACTAGATTTAGATTCCTTTCTCTTGGAACAGAATTCCTTTCTAGGGAAAATAGTGTAGGATCTATAACTGTAAAGTGGCAGTCTTTTCCCCCTACCTAGTAAGAGAAGCATTATAAAGAGGCAGTTGTGCCATCCAAACCTTGGGCAGCATAGCCCAAGGAGAGCTCTGTGGACAAGACAGAGAAGAAAAAGATTCCATCTCCCCCAGAGCAAACCCCACAACAGTGCACATTCCTCACTCTTCCTTCCAATGTGACAAAAACAGCTTCCTTCTATAACCAGACCCAATTCCAGTAACTGTTTTCCTTAATGAGAATGGCAGTGAAACTAACTAGGGGGGAAATGAGACAGAAAGAGAAAGGGAGTGTCCATTAAGAAACACTTGGAGACAAGTGTCATTCTTCAAATGCTTGCCTATAGCCTCCCAGGGGAGCAGCTAGTCTCACTATTGTGCCCCTCCCCACCCCCAGCCATTAAAGTCCCCAGGCAATCCTTCAGGAATTCAAGCAGTAAGTTCTTTTCTTATGGAACAAACCCTGCTTCTGACCTTGTTTACTACTCTGCCTCTGAGCATTGCATAATGCCCTGGTCCTAATGTACCAAGAACAGAGTTCAGTGGCCTGAGCCCTGAGTCCCTAAGAATCTACAGGTGGGTCTCACACTGCTCCTCTTGCTGTTCTTCTTTGCAGAATTCAGAATGAACACTTTCTTGTTACATAATTCCATGTAAGAGACTTTCCAATAGTGACTCCCTTCTGTCACCAGCACATAAAATATCAAGGAGGGCTTAGTACTAACCACTACACTAAATAAATACTTTCTAACAGGAATAAACTAATTTAGCTATTAAATACTCAATGCACTCTAGGCCCAGATTATAATTTTTCATGTATGTGAATTTTGACAAAAATTGGAAAAATATCATTAGAATAGACAGGCAGGCTGTATGGGTTAATATTCTTGTGGCTTCAAAACACATGCATACACACAGTTCCCTCTTATGCTTTAACCTATCACCCCTAACACATAACCCCATGATTACTTTTTGTGTCAGTTATATGAAAAAAATGTATCCATGCTTTGCTTCTGGTTTTTGACAATCTAAAAATATTAGGCATAAGTTTCCATCGAGAGTATATATGATTCTGCCATTTATATTAAAAAGAGAATACATATGTATATGCAATCTATTAACAATATCTCTTGAATGATTCTCAAGAAACTAATAAGAGGAGACTGAAGGGGTCTTGCTTTTTCTTATTTATCTTTGTTTTAAAATTTTGGACAATATTTCTATAATACTCAAAAACTAAAAATTAAATTAAAATGTTATGTGCAGAACAAAATCCTTCTTGGTGAAATCTATGAGCGCAGACACCTATCAGTTCCCACAGTGGCCAAAAGTCCACAGAGCATTTTCCGAGAAATTCAGCAGCACCCAACGCAGAACAGTCACTCAACCAGTGTCAGAGCCTCCCTCCCACTCCCTGCCCTTCGTGTACTTGGCAAGATACTCAGAAAAGGTCTCCAAGGAAATCATCAGGACTGAAAACCAACACAGTCATATTTGAATTTGCCCAGAAAGACCTTTTTCTGCCAGAGACTGAGGGGGAAAGCTGGGGCCAGCATGTTAAGACACAGAATGCCTTAGCATATTTTTCTTGCCAACCTGCAGATCCTTGGCTTCAAAGCTGCTCAGAAAACAATTGGGTAGGGTCGAAGTTCTCATTCAAGATAAACAGACCATGAATATTCAGATAGCATTTGTCAGGACATTTTTGGATTTTCTGAATGGAAGCTGGAGTTTGTATACAAATTCCATGCTAATCTGTAGCCTTTCGGTAGCATCACCTAATCATTTGCAGCACCCCTCTCCCTCCCCCATAACACCCTGGCTTCAACCCACTTACCCAGCCCATAAACCCTACTCCCTCTTGTCAAGTTTCCTCCCCACCAATGAAAGATAGTTTCACAACCAGTCTGTGAATTACAGAATCTCTTTATTCCAGGAAGGTAAACCAATTCATAAGCTCTGTGTAGTGTAGAAAAATGCATGGAAACTCTTTGAATTGGAAACTCTTTGAGACTGGCAGAGGGACACCCACCCTACATGACAAGATGTGGTTGAGACAGCACCATGCAGGCCTGACTTGGGGCTCTGATCCACTTGGCCCTAATCCTGCCAGGTTCTTCCCCATCTTCTTTCTAAGTTAACTAACACACCATCACACCCAGACCCTCATTACCCTCAGGGGTTAGAGCCATCCAGCAGGTACCTCCAAAGTCAAAAGGAGCTGAGGCAAGTTCAATCTTTGTTTGCAATGGCTCCTTGGTCCCTTGTCTCCACAGGAGACAGCTCTTCCCCTACAGCTCTTCTTATTCACTCAAAACATATATAAGATTCAAGATCTTACTACTAGCTGTAAGAAAACCAGAACAACATCCCACAGTGGGGAGGTGAAGAGAAGGGGCACCACGTCTCTTATTTTCTCCTCGGCCTTGGGTCACACTACATTCTGTGAGAGGCCTCCTCCACCACATCTTTTCGTTTAATCTATGAACATTTTTTAAAGAAATATACAGAGAAACATTACAATTCATATTTATCTGGAATACCAGTTTACCTATGTAATCAGGCCAAATGGTAAATTTGAAATCAGAATCAGAGTGCAAGTCCTGGATTATTTGTTTTTCCTCATTGCTGCCTTGCGGGGACATTGTTATAGCCAGCAGAACAAAACCAAGGGAAGAATATGTTCTAGGAGTCCAATTCAAACAATTTAACATGCTTGCAGGAAAGAGATCATTTTTTATAGATAGAAGGAATAGGCATAGGGAGAAATTTATAGTCCAACCCAGAACCTTACCCACTAAATTATAATCTCTTTATGAGCAGGGGCATAGCGGGTTGCTAGGCACATAGTAAGTGCTCAGAAAATATGGGTGGATCAAGGTGTTGCAATGAAAACTCACCTAAACTCCCACATATAGCTAGCTCAATATTCACAATAAATAATCACCCATCACAGAATCCCATGATGACAAATCAATGCACAAACTGTTCTCACATTTAGTTCAACTGTATCCTTAAAAGTTTGGGCCTCAGAGAAACGTTTATAAATGGAAATTCAGCTATTAAGCAAGTTCTGTGAAATAATGCACTACATTAACTCATTAATGCAATAATTTCAGAATCTCAGAAATTGTATTTCTTCATTGCTTAATCAGTATGTTGATGCTCTAGATATTGAGAATCCTTACTAAAATTGTTTACATTTTTGTAAAAATACTGTTTATGTGTGTGTAAAATTATGAGGTTTCTTCCTACACAGATGTTCACAATAGCTATTCTGGACCTTCCCACTTTTCTTTAATGTTCAGTCTCCCACTTCCTGTCTCTTACTCAGATCAGACAGGCAACCTCTCAACACTTACTTCAGAATGTCCTTACACCCTCAGGTGGACTTTACTCCCTTTTATGCCTAAGAAAGGTCCAGAATATGACAATAGGGCACAGAACACCCTACCTCCAGCCTTTGGAATTATTTCTCCTCAGACTGTTCTGCCTCCCTTTTACATGCTCTATTTCCCAACATCCTGGCTTCCACATTTCTTCCCATATTCCATCTCTAAGAAATCTCACTCCCATGAATTCATTTAGAAGACTCACGAAATCTGGAACTCCATCTCTCGACTCATGTTTCTGACTATTGCTTCAACGTTTCCAAATGCATGTTCCATGAACACCTCAAACACAATTCTGCTCAAACAAGAGCATAATCTCTACTTCCTCCAGTACCCTCTTCTTCTCCTGTTCCTTTTGTTAATAAGATTACATCACCTCAAGACATTCAGCCTAGAAATTGACTGACAGTCCGCCTGCTGTGTCTCTGGATCAACCACCATGTTTATACTGAAACCATAATCCCCATAGGCTACTCCCAGTCAATTACTAACAACAGCAAGAGAACTAATGCAGGCCCATTCTTGCAAGCTGTGGGACCCCCTCCCATGGGCAACTTTGACTCAAGGACTCTCATTTGGACTGACCAAAAGTTTCTTAGATCTGTACTGCAGTCTAAGAGTTTCCTAGCCATTTCTCCTTCCATCCCTCTCCCTTTCCACCAGGGTCAGATCTGCATCACAGTCTAAAGGTTCCCCTGCCTTCTCTTGTTCCCACTCCCAGTAAATTTCTTGCATATCTAATATTGTCCTGGTGAGTATTTCTTGGTGGACCTGAATGAATGCACATTTAAAATCTCACCTCTAAACTCTCCAACAATCTCCCAGCTGGTCTCCTTGCCTCTGATATCAGAGGCACTCTGCAAAACACAGTCATGTCACTTCCCTCTGTAATAACTGTTATTATCTTCTCATTACAGAGAAAAAATAAATCCTTTATCATGGCTCTGAGCCCCCCCATACCTTGTTTTCTATGCCTTTTGGCAGCCTGATATTCTACATACATGGTCATTCACCATATCAAAATAACCATGTTATCTCTATACCTCCATGTCTCTGCTCATGTCTTAACTTCAGCCAAAGCATTCTTCCTAATTTACAGATCTCACTGCTACTCAATATCTATCTCCCTATTATTTATAACCTATAGTCAGGGTCATATCTTTATCATCCTTTACCCCTTGATTCTTACCCTCAGTGCCTAAAACGGTAACTTATCTTCAATAGAAGCTTCCCAGTAAATGAGAAAGGGAAGCAGACGGAGGAAGCTGTAAAATTAGCTTTGATGATAGCTTATAACCCATTGGTGACAAAAGTGAGTAGATGGGGACATTTAGTGTATGGGCAAATGGACCTGTGTACCATAATAGTCCTTAGGAGTAACACTATATTTACAATATAGTGATACAATATGACTGATTTCATTTTGATAACATTGAATAATTGTAACAGATAAAATTATTTATAATTTATGATAGAAATATGTGTTAATTTGGATGAATGTGGTAGTTTAAAAATGTCTGCAGGGAGGGGCGCCTGGGTGTCTCAGTCAGTTAAGCTTCTGACCTTGGCTCAGGTCATCAAGCCCCATGTCGGGCTCTGTTCTCTGACAGCTCAGAGCCTGGAGCCTGCTTCAGATTCTATGTCTCCCTCTCTCTCTGCCCCACCCCTGCTTGCATTCTGTCTCTCTGTCTCTCAAAATTGAATAAACATTAAAAAAAAATTTTTTTTTCAATGTCTGGAGGGGAAAAAAATGTCTTCAGGATATTTTTAGGGCAGTGAAACTATTCTGTATGATACTATAGAGGTAGACACATCATAATACATTTCTCCAAATCCATAGAATGTACAACACCAAGAGTGAACCTTAATGTAAACTATGAACCTTGGGTGTTGATGTGTCAATGGAGGTTCATCAGTTGTGACAACTGTATCACTTTGGGGGGCGGGGTATATTGATAATGGGGGAGGCTATCTCGAGGCAGGAGGTATGTGGGAACTCTGTGCCTTACACTTAATTTTGCTCTGAACCTAAAAGTGATCTAAAAATTAAGTCTAGGGGCGCCTGGGTGGCTCAGTCGGTTGGGCGGCCAAGTACGGCTCAGGTCATGATCTCGCGGTCTGTGAGTTCAAGCCCCACATTGGGCTCTGTGCTGACAGCTCAGAGCCTGGAACCTGCTTCCTATTCTGTGTCTCCCTCTCTCTCTGCCCCTTCCCTGCTTGGTCTCTGTCTCTGTCTCTCTCTCTCAAAAATAACATTAAAAAATTTTTTTTCAAGATAAATAATTAAGTCTAGTAAAAAAATACATCTGTACATTCTTTTTAAGTCCTCCTTTCAAAGGGTGGAGACATAGCATATCCCCTAGGTCCTCCTTTGTTGTAAATGGCACGATCCCATCCATTTTGTGTGTATGTGTGTGTATACACATATATACCATGTCTTCCCTGTTCATTTTTTTTATTCCACTGTGTGTATGTGTATGTATACACATATATACCACATCTTCCCTATTCATTTTATCAGTGGACACAGGTTACTTCCATATCTTAGCTATTGTAAATAATGCTGTGCTAAACATAGGGGTGCATGTCTTTTCAAATTAGTGTTTTCATTTCCTTTGAGTAAATACCCACTAGTGGAATTATTGAATCATATGACATTTCTATTTTGAAGTTTCTTTGGAAAGTTCATACTGTTTTCCAGAGTAGCTGCACCAATTTACATTCCTGCCAACAGTGTAAAAGTGTTCCTTTTTCTTTCTCCACATCTTTGCCAACACTTGTCATTTGTTGTCTTTTTTATTTTAGCCATTCTGACAGGTATAAGGTGATACCTCATTGTGGTTTTGATTTGCAGTTCCCTGATTATTAGTGATGTTGAACATCTTTTCATATGCCTGTTGGATATTTGTATTTCTTCTCTGGAAAAATGTCTACTCAGGTCCTCTTCCCCAGATTAATTTAATCTGATTGTTTTTTAGTATTGAGTTGTATAACTTCTTTATGTTTTGGATATATTATGCTAAGTAAAATAAATCAGACTGAGAAAGACAAATACCATATGACTCCACTCTTTAGCAGAATCTAAAAAAATAAAACGAATGAGTAAACAAAAAATAGAATCAGACCTATAAATACAGAGAACAAATTTGACTGATGGTTGTCAGAGGGGATGGAGGGGAAGGGAGTGGGCAAAATGGGTGAAGGGGAGCAGAAGATACAGGCTCTCAGTTATGGAATGAGTATGGCATGAGAATAAAAGTCACAGCATAAAGAATATAGTCAATGATATAAGGAATAGCACTGCATGGTGACAGATGGTAACTGCACTTGTGGCAAGCACAGCAGAATGTATAGAGTTGTCCAATCACTATGATGTACACCTGAAACTAATGTAACATTATGTGCCAACTATATTCAAATTAAAAAAAAAAAAAAAGCACACGTTTTTAAGTGAACGTTAATTCCCCTTCCCTTGAATTCAGGCCAGACTTAATAACTCATTCTAATCAATAGAAAGTGGTGTTAAGTGATGCTATAGGAATTCCAAGATTATGTCATAAAAAGGATAGCTTCTGCCTGCCTTTCTTTCTCTCTTGAATCACTGGCTCCGGGGGAATTCACCTGTCATGTGAAGACACTTAAGCAGCCCTTGGGAGAGACTCATGTGGGGATGAACTAAGATCTCCCACACACAGACAGCACCAACTTGGCAGCAGTTGTGAGTGAGCCACCTTGCAAGTGGCTCCTCCAGGCCTAGATGAGCATCCACCAACATGTGGCAGCAATATCATAAAAGACTCTGAGCCAGGACCATCCAGCTTGGCTGCTCCTGGATTCTTGACTCACAGAAACAGTGAGGATAATAAATGTCCAATAAATATTTAAGCCATGGAGTTTTACAGTAACTTCTTATACAGCAAGAGATAAAGGATATAGTAGCTTCCTCCCCCGCCCCCCCAGCCCCCACCACCAAAAAGTCAGTTTTTAAAATATTTTAAAGAAGTAATTTCAGGGGCACCTGGGTGGCTCAGTCAGTTAAATATCCCATGCAGCAGCGGTTGTGAGATCAAGTCCCTGAGATAGAGCCCCAAGGCCAGCTCTGCACTGCACTAGGCATGGAGCCTCCTTAAGATTCTCTCCCTCCCTTTGCCCTTCCGGGGTGATGGTGGGGTTCGTGGGGTTTGGAGCTGAAGGCCAAGAATTCTTGAAGACATCTGGTGCAAAAAGGTGATTTTATTGAAGCACAGGGACAGGACCCGTGGGCAGGAAGAACTGCACTGGGGTTGTGGAGTGTAACTGGTTACAAACCATGGATTTGGGGAAGGTAAAAGTCCACAGGCAAGTTTCCGCTGAGACTTCCACATGCTAAAGACTCACAGATTACTGGAGGCCTAGCTATTGTCAAGCTAAATTTGTTTCTCCCCCTAGCAAAGCATTAACATGAACACAGTAGGGAGTTCCTGGAGAAATGTTATACTCTTATATTTGCCACAAGTATTTGTCAATGGGCTGCAGGTTATAAGGAAATTTAGTTTTATCTGCCATTTCCTTCTCCTTTGTTCCCCATATCACGATGGAGGGGTGATGTTGGGGCTCCAGGAAACTCAGTCTACAGGTTACTGGAGATTAGGCTATTGATGGGATTGCCTTTTTCTGGTAAACTGGTGTACTCTATCAGTTTAACCATTTGTTTTGTCCTTTCCTTTGTCCTTGTGATGAGGGAGGATGGGGCAAGCTGAGGGCAAAGTGCAGGCTAACAGCACCCTCCCCACCCCAGGTGGGTTGTGTATGATAATCCTTGGACACTCTAGGCTCCCAAAACAGGAAGGGACAAAAAAACCCAAATGGTAAACTGATAAGAATCTCCACCAGTTTACCAGAAAGAGGCAATCCCATCATTTCCTAAAGTCCAGGAATCCCTACTGTCTTAATGTTAATGCTTTGCTAGAGAGAAAAACAACCTTAGCTGGACAAAGCTAGGCCTCCAGAAAGTCTTCAGCATGTTAAAGTCTCTTTGGAAACTGCCCCTGACCCCATAAAATGGTCACCCTCCACCCCCGCACTTATAGTGCAGCTCTTCCTCTTCAAGAATTCTTTCTTGGTCTTCAGCTCCAGAGCTCACGAACCCCCCATTACCCCAAAACTTTATCACTTGGGCAGCCAGAAGTGCCTGAGGAGTATCACCCATAATCCCACTTGGGGGAGGGGGGGGTGCTAGCTTGTATTTTGCCCTCAACCTGCCTCACACTCCATCAATATCATTTAAACTTTACTGTTTTTAAGTTTATTTTTATTATTTATTTTGAAAGAGAGAGAGAGTAGGGGAGACAGAAAGGGAGAGAGAGATAATGCCAAGCAGGCTCCTCACTGTCAGTGCTGAGTTGGAGGCGGGCTTGATCCCACAAACCATGACCTGAGCCTAAATCAAGAGACACTCAACCAACTGAGCCAACAGGCGCCCCAATAAGCAGTTTCATTTATATAAAATGTTTGATGATGCTGGATGAATTCCATTATCCATTAGCAAGATGAAAAGGAAAAGTTGTTTTTACATGTTATGTTCTTTGTCCCAGTCACAGGACCTATTTTATTTGGGCTCTCATCAGCATGTTTACATGTTTGTATCCTTTATATGTCAATAAATAAGTCCCAAACATTTTAATGCTAAAAATGGTCAATTTATAAAGACTGAGATTTCAACTTTGTATTCTAATTTTAAAAAGGGAAAAAACTGGGGTGGCTGGGTGGCTCAGTCAGTTAAGTAAGTATATGACTTCAGCCTTAATTCCTGATCTCACAGTTCTTGAGTTTGAGCCCCACATTGGGTTATCTGCTGTCAGCACAGAGCCAGTTTCGGATCCTCTGTCCCCTTCTCTCTGCCCCTTCCTCACTGGTTCTATCTCAAAATAAATAAATAAACTTTAAAAAATAAATATAAAAAGTGAAAAAACTGATTATAATTTATTTCAGGACACATCCCTTTTAAAATATTTTCATTTCTCAACTTCTATTGGGATACACCTCCACATATTTAACTGAAATATCCCTGTGGTAATAATAAAAACTATATATGGTCTTTGTCTTTGGAATTTCTTGAGTAATGGGATTCCTTTGTTATTCATAAGAAGCCCTTGTAAAAAGTCACATTTATGCTAATGAGTGTTTTAGGGTGGTGTCCCTAAAAAGCCTCAGGATGGGGCTGGTTAGAAAGACCTAAAAAGACCAAGTGATAAGAGGGTGGGAATTTTCTTAGCCTCACCCACAGACCTCTGAGGAGAGGAAGGGGTGGGGGTGGGAGGCTACAGATTAATCTCGGACAAAATTTGATGAGCTTCTAGGATGGCTAATGCATCCACATGCTGAGAGGGTGGTGAACCCCAAGTTCCACAAGGGAAGAAGCTCCTGTGCTCAAAACCCTTATGGACCTCACCCTATGTACCTCTTCATCTGGTGACTCATCTGTATCTTTTATAATATCCTTTAAAATAAACCAGTAAACATATGAAATGTTTCTGAGTTCTGTGAGCTGCTCTAGCAAATTAATCAAACCCACGAAGGGGATTGTGGGAACCTCCAATTTATAGCTTGTTGGTCAGAAGCACAGGTGGACTTGGGATTGGCATCTGAAGAGGCAGTTTTGTTATTGAGTCCTTAATCTGTAGCATATTATGCTACCTCCAGGTGGATAGTGTCAGAATTGAGTTAAATTTGTAGAACACCTAAAGAATTGCTTTTGTCATGTTGGAACATACACTAGAATCCCTGAGTGATTTACATAATTATTCTGATTAAGATTCCATGAACAGAACTACAACAACATTAAAATACTTCCCTAATTATGCTTTTCATGCTGCATTTGCCATTTTCTGTTCTCAGTGAAGATACTGCCTTTATTCCTTTGCATTTTTCCCTTCTTATATGAAGTATATTTACACACCAAAAGAACATAGTCAATGTAAAGGTATTGTCTTTGCTTCTAACTGGAGAAGATATATTTCAACTCTTTATGTTGTTCCAGAAATCCCATTTCTCCATCCAACTGCTGAATACTCGCAGCATTTTATCCAAACTTCTCAGGGCACCTGGGACTTTTTAACTGTGTTTAACTTTTTAACTGACATATTTATATTAAGAAGGTAAGATATAAGCTTGAGGAAAGTGATTATGTTTACTCATATATTTTTCCTCACAGTGCTTTGCACATACTAGATGGCCGATGAACATTTAGCAATTTAGGCAATAGACTGACTTTCCAAGGTATCAGATCCACAGCCATCTGCCTAATAAGAATTCATGACAAAAATAAAAGGACAAGATAGATTCTATTGTAAGAGACTGAATACACAAATAGACAATGGCAGACCATATATTACCACAGAACTTTCACCCACAACCTGCAGCAACCTGCTCAAGAAACCAACACCTTTTCTATAACAAACTCCAAAAGCCAGCCTGCTGTAAGTTAGACTTGCAGAAAGTCAACTTGTTATCTTCAGTGACTATGCAGCAAACTGCACAATAACTTACATAATAATTGACCAAAAATTATTGGCCAGGACTTGATTAATAACTGACAGCTACCTTAATTTTGGTGCTGGCTTCTGATGTACGACCAACCATAAAAGCCAAATACACACCCTTAACCAATCACAGAGGATCCCTGCTTCTACTTGCCTCCCCTACATCTTCCGCATGCCAATAGCCCCCAACACTGGCATACCTGAAGCCTTTCCTTTATTTCACTATAAGGTTTTCCCATTCCTCTGCCAAAACAAAAGGCTGACTCCCCCTATAACAAGTACAGAATAAATAGTCTTTGCTTTTCTCATTTGACTGGTCTTCGTTTATTTCCACAGCTGCATAATGAAAATCCACTAGTATTAAAAAGACAAATTAATTCATATAAACTGGGAACTTGGCCAGGTAAAGGCCAAGGGTGAGCCTTGTCACAAACTGAGGAGTCTACAGACAGAACCCAATGATGGATATCATCCAGCTGAAAGACACCTGACATCTATCACCTGGGGAACTGTTATCCTGTTTAGGTGTCCTTGAGGTCAGTGCAGGAAAATGCCCAACCCCACTTGGGTGACATAGTTACCACCTGCAGCTGCATTACACAACACTCCTTCCATTAACCATTTATTAAATAACACTCTAAAAGATGTGGCTTAGAACATTAAGTTCCCACAAGTCTGTCAAAAGTCTCATTGTGACAGCTCAGCTGCTTAGTTCTGCTTGAACACTTTGAACATTAGAGGGGTTAATGTCTCCTTTCTTCCTCAGCATGCTCACAATAAGCAATGTGCAATTTTGTGTAAACTTTAAACCCTGCAGCTTCTGTGCAGTTCTGGACTAGTTCAGTCTGGTTAGCTTGAGATTATTTTACTGAGAATACTACACAGAGAGGCATACCATAGCTAAAAGTGATTAGATGGTTCATACACAAAGTACTTTGAAATTTGGTATTATAAAATAGTTACTGTAGAAAATGTAGAAAAAACAAGGTAATAAAAAGAAAGCTAAAATCATCCCTCATGGCCCATCCAGGGAAATGAATGCTGCCATTGATATATATCCTTCCTATTTTTTTCTCTTTATGTGTATGTGGGTGAGGGAGAGTGGATTCACTTGAACAGGATAATAGGATTTTGAATTGAGTAGCTTTGCTTCTTTGAAGCATGATTTACTGAGAATTCAACTGATAATCAAGGTATTCTTTCAAAGCACTTAAGTGTCCAAGGGGAGGGGAGCATCCCTCAGGACAGATGAATCATCTGATTCTGTCAGGCCACTCTATCCAATACATGATGGTCCCTCTGTGGCAGCCTCCCCCAGCCTTGTCCAGCAAAGCCATCACGACTCATCCCTCAATACTCAACCCTAGTGCTGCACCCATCACCCCTTCCCTCTCCCTGGTAGTGGGCTGAGTGTTTCCACATCTGTGCTCTCAGTATGCCACTGCATTTCTACCAGAGCAGTTGGCAAATGGCAGAGGGATTCTGGCATGATTGGATTTGTGCATATCAATAAACTGGATACTTCAGAGTCAGGAGTTTTCTACTTTGCAGAAGGCACAGTGAAAACAGTGGTGTAGACTTTGGAGGGTGGACAGTGGATCTGGGCTGCCTGGGTCAACTTCTGCCTCCACTGTAAGTTACGACATATCCCCTGTAAAACAGATGATACTGGTACTTACCTGATAGGATTGTGCTAAGGACTAAATTAACACATGAAAAGCACTTTTAAAAGTACCTACTATATGGTAAGCACTAAACAAATGTTCGAGATTATTAAATTATGTGTAAGAACTAACTCAAGGATCTCCATGGTGCTTACAGCTCTCTTTTTACTCAGCAATGAGGGCATTTAAGACTCATGTAACCAACTAGTTCTTGTTAGTTTCCTGTGTATACAGTGAACAAATATTGGGTCCAGAATTCCTCTCTGAATACAACAGAAAACAAGCATTCAACATGAAACTGTTTGGGTAATGCTACTCTACTATTAAATGGAAATGCTACTACTGGAGGTTACCCGGACCAGTTTGTTCTCCTCATGTGAAGGACATTCATTAACCATGACATGTGCACACCTCAGAATAAAACATTGATGCCTTGCTGACACATTCTCTGCCTGCCCCAACCAGAGCTCATTCTTCCAAGAAGCAAGCTTTGTTGGAAAGCCAATTCACTTCAAGGTGAGGGAGAAGGGGGTGGAATCCTGACTGTGCAGTATTTTCTCTGAGTCATCTCAGAATAACCAGATGGAACCAGCCCCAAATCTCACAGAAGCCACTGGGTTTAAAGTTTACAGTTAAGTTGCAAATTACTTATCAGGAGTTCACTTTCAATGAAAGAGGAGAAATGGAATCCCCCAATGTTCACATTATTCAGCTGGGAAGAAACAGCTGAACTTTTTTTAGAGAGGCGGCTTTGACATGTTCCCTAGGCTCTAATGCTCTTAAAGAACATCTTGTTTTAGAGTATATTGTAAGAATGGGTGACCCAAACATTTTCTGACTTTGAAAATCTCAGAAATGCATTACCTAAGGCTTGCTTTAAAAATATACAGCTCTTAGGGGCACCTGGGCGGCTTAGTCAGTTAAGCCTCTGACTTCGGCTCAGGTCATGATTTCACTACCCGTGAGTTCCAGCCCCATGTCAGGCTCTGTGCTGACAGCTCAGAGCCTGGAGCCTGTTTCAGGCTCTAGATTCTCTATCTCCCTCTCTCTCTGCCCCTCCCCTGCTCATGCTTTATCTCTCTCTCTCAAAAATAAGTAAAGATTTTAAATTTTAAAATATACAACTCTTAAAAATATATACAACACTTGGGGTGCCTGGGTGGCTCAACTGGTTAAGCATCCAACTCTTGATTTCGGCTCTGGTTATGATCTCACAGTTCGTGAGTTCGAGCCCTGCTGTGGAGCTCTGCACTGACTGCACAAAGTCTGCTTAGGATTCTGTTTCCCTCTCTCTCTCTCTGTCCCTCACCTGCTCGCTCTCTCAAAAATGAATAAATAAATTTAAAAAATATATATATATACAACTCTTCACTCTTTAAACATCCAATAAATCAGGATTCTGGTTTCCTAAAACTGAAATAGATAAGACTATCCCAGGACTGAATCAGTTCAATTGAACAAAATGTGCAGATTTTCCTCTAAGGGCAAGGTCTTTGCCATCAGGAGAAATGGTTCAGATCTGAAACCAACAAGGGGAGCAATTCTTATCATAACCTGAGTTACATTAGCCAGCTGGAGCTGGACTGGCTTCATACTTCAAGTTGTCTACTTTAAAACAAAATAAATTTTATCACTTCTTGGCCTTTTGGCTAAGATCAAGTATAAAACAAAATAAAGTTTGCCATCCACATATCTTTTGTGTCCTAAAAAAAAAAAAAAACAAAGTTCCTTTTCTTCACCTGACTCCAAAAGTCTAAGAGACAGCATCTCTGTGATTCAAAAACCAGATAACCCAAGAAAATTCTTTCCTGTTTAAAAGAGAGAAAGAGATGGGCGCCTGGGTGGCTCAGTCAATTAATTAAGCGTTAAGCATCCCACTTCAGCTCAGGTCAATGATCTCATGGTTTGAGTTCAAGCCCCATGTCAGGCTCTGTGCTGACAGCTCAGAGCCTGGATCCTGCTTAGGATTCTGTGTCTCCTGCTCTCTCTGCCTCTCTCCCACTGGTGCTCTGTCTCTCTCTCAAAAATAAATAAACATTAAAATTTAAAAAAAATTTTTTAAAAAGAGAAAGAGAGAGCGAGAGCTCTTCAGCTCTGCCTGACCCTTTGACATGCGGATTCTTGTCTCACTCCATTAAGTCAAGTACTCATAAAAATACCTCTGAAAGTCAGTCTTCAGGACTATTAAAAATATTTAAGTATGAAACTAAATTCTAAGTAATCCTATGAGTAAACTAAACTTTTTTAACCAGGCACAAATCTTTTTTGCATATTTCTTCATAAAAATTATTTGAACTTGAAGAGTACTGCTGCCTTACAGTAGATATAAGTAAATGAAATTGGACATAAGAGAACAATTTGAAGCTGTTGTGATATAAAGAAGCTTGGGCTAGGAGGCCTTATGTCTGCATCTCCTCCCATTTTTGTCACTTCCTTAGTTGTATATGATTATAAGCATGTCCTTTCTCCTTTCAGTATCCTGACCTGCAGAGGTGATGACATCTCAACCCAAAGGATGTGAGAACCATGGCCTGGGACATGGGGAGTCTTCCACAGCCTTGTGCACTGCCTTCCTTCCACCGGCAGTTTGCTGGCGCCTAGATAAAGAGCTAGAAAGGCGAGGCATGGACTCCAACCTAGGGTACAGAACTGATTGCTCCAGAAACTAAATATTCCACCCTCTCCCGCCCTTTGAGGTACTCGCACTGTTTTGTTTTAATAAACATATTCCCAGTACTGGGCAATCCTAACCCAGAGCTGGATTTTCAGAAACTGTAGAAGACAAATAGGCCAAAGCAAGCAGAGTCAAAGGGAGCTCTCCCGGCAACTTACAAACAGGGTCTTCCATTTTCAAGGGTCTTTTCAAGCGGATGCTGGCAGGCACCGTCTTCTCAATCAGTTCATCAATACTCTAAAATGAAAAAACATAAATCCGTGAACACTAAAGGGAGAGGAAAGTGCTTCTGGGTTAAAGGAGTCACCTCTGTTTTGCATCTACAAAGGCTTGTGGGAACTTCATTTAAATCTCCTAATTAGTGTTTCTTTAAAAAAAAAAAAAAACAACTTTGAGCAAATCAGAAATCACTTGGAGGAAAGCAAATGAACTGGGGTAGCGATTCGACCACTCTAGGCTGGATTTCAGTCAGCAACCAGAGATAATTGGATAAACCAGGAGGTCCTCCTTTTGCAAAGTTAGGGTTCATCAGGAGGGCGAGTTGGGTTGAAAAACATAAGGTTCTGAGGCGCGAAAAGCGGGTGGAGAAAGTAAACGGGTGAGAGAAGCCTGGGGCACAGGAACGGAACTCGCAGGCTCGCTTCCACGCCAGGGCCCAAGATCCGGGGTGCGGGTCCCACGCGGAGCCAAGCAGAGCTTCAGGCGGGGCCGGGAGGCCGAGCCGGCAGAACCTGGGTAAGGCGGGGTGAGGCCCTGGAGGGCCGGGTGGGGTCCTTACCGCTAGCCCCAGGGCCTGTAGCATCTCCCTCTGGTCTTTGTCCCCCGGGCCGATGTGCCTCCGAGCGAAGTCGTCGTGTCTGGGCAGGAGGCGCTCGAGGAGGCGCGAGTCCCCAGCTCTGCTGCTGTCCCCGCCGCTGCTGCTGTCACGGCCCCGCGGCACCCAAAGCGGTCCCTTGCCCCCAGCCAGGCGGCGGCTGCCCCCGATTCCGCAGCCCAGACGCAGCCCCCAGGCCCTGGCGCACGTCTGCATGGTCGCGACCACAGTCCCCTGTCCTGGCCCACGAGGGTCAGCCGCACTCTCGGCCCCTTTGGGTCACAGTTCTCCAGGTGGCGGTTGCCTTCGTCCTGGAGCCTCTTCTCGCTGGACGACCGGTAGGACAGACGGATGGGTGCTCGTGGGCAATGAATGGGCGCCGCGCTCAGCCTAAACACGCGCGCAAAGTTGTTGCTCCACGCGAGGCACCTGCTCTGCACACTTTAAGTGTCGCCCGGCGGGCGGGCCGTGGGATGGTGCCTGGAAACCCTCAGCCAATGGGAGTAGATGGAGGGGCGGGGGCGGGGCGTGTCCCGCCCCGCCCCCTCTCCCTACTCTCTTCTCGGCCCTCAACCGAGTCCTGCGCCTGGCCCAGAACGTGCTGTCCTCAGTCACTCGTACTCCATCTCTGGCTGATGGGGAGATCTGGGCGCTCCATGCGGTCGGGGCCAAGGTCTGGGACCGCACTGGCGCGGGATCCGGCTGCACAACGGCGGGCGGAGTGCCTGGGGAACTAAGCTGAGGTGACAGATGATTCTGACAGGGAGGCCAGACTAATAATTAGGCTTCATTCATTAATTTTAGGCTCATATTTCATGGAAACCACTATGGACAGATGAACTTTTTTTTTTTTTTTTTTTTTTTTTTTTTTTAGCAGTTGTCGTCTTTGGGGGCGCCTGGGTGGCTCAGTCGGTTACGCATCCGACTCTTGGTTTCTGCTCAGGTCATGATCTCAGGGTTGGTGGGTTCCAGCTCCGTCTGTACTGACTGCCAGAACCTGCTTGGGATTCTGTCTCCCACTCTCTGTCCCTCCCCTGCTCGCGTGCGCTCTCTCTCTGAAAAATAAGTAAATAAACATTAAAAAAAGTTTTTTAAATAAAAAAATAGTTGTGGTCATTTATAGTTGTATTGTGGGCAAATTACGCAACCTCTCGGCTTCATTCAGTGTCCTCATCTCACATAGCTTGGTGGGATTTAAAAAGAGATTATACTGTTGAAAGAATTGCCCTAATAGTAGACTTGAACTACTTCTCTCTCCCTCCCCCACACCTTTTCTCCATATGTGTGTGGGGAGGGGGTAAATACAAAAGATATTGAGGTATATATTATGCACTATCATCTTACTTGGAAAATTTTGTAACACTAAGCTCTCCAGCTGTCTCTTAAGATTTTTATCAAAAATAAACTTTTGGGGCACCTGGCTGGATAGAACATGTGACGCTTGATCTCAGGGTTCTGAGTTCGAGCCCCACATTGGGTAAAAAGATGACTTAAAAATAAAACCTTTGGGGCACCTGGGTGGCTCAGTTAGTTGAGCCTCCGACTTTGGCTCAGGTCATGATCTCACAGTTTGTGAGTTCAGCCCTGCGACAGGCTCTGTGCTGACAGCTCAGAGCTTGGAGCCTGCTTGGAGTTCTGTGCCTCCCTCTCTCTGCCCCTCCCGCCCCTGTTCACACTCTGCTTTCTCTGTCTCTCAAAAATAAATAAACAATTAAAAAATTTTTTTTCTAATAAAAAAAATAAAATAAAACCTTTGGGGCGCCTGGGTGGCTGAGTCAGTTGAGCATCTGACACTTGGTTTCAGCTCAGGTCATGATCTTGCCATTGGTGAGAATGACTTGTGCTGACAGCATGGGTCCTGCTTGGGATTCTCTCTCTCCCTCTCTCTTCCCCTCCCCTGCTCACACTCTCTCTCAAAATAATAAACTTTAAAAAAATTAAAAAATAAAATCTTGTAAAAAATTAACTTTCAAAATTATTATTGTCCTAATATGAGGAAGAGAGGACAGATGCCATCAGAACATTACTTAGACTACAGGTAAGTAAAACCTGTTTTTTTTTTTTTTTTCCTCCTCTTAACTTCCTCCTTCAACTATCCTATACGCATTCTGGTTTCTGTAGCTGATAAGCACATAGACTAGGCAGAGAGGCAGGAAAGTATAAGACAAAAACAGTAAGCAAACAGTAAGCAAAATGTGTGTGTATGGCAGGCAGGGGCAGCTAGTGAGCTAGAAGGGCTGGTTGAGTGTCTTTAAATAGTCTTTCATCCATTTGGAATTGAAATTATAGCCTGCATAAAAGTTGGGAGATACCCTCAGTGTAAGATGTGATGAGGCAGAGAGGCATTTATCCCTATTCCTGTTTATGCACTCTGTATCACAGGGACTGGAAGCCAGAGAACTGTATCTCCCAGATTCCTTCAGCTCTAGGGTTCTGGATGTTATTAATCTTCTGTCAACAAGATACACTTGTGTGAGAATTGGAAACTAGAATAAAAGACATCATTTTCTTATTTCTCTGACAGCAGCAGAAAAATGCATGAGTGGCAGCAAACACAAGTGCTTCCCTACCAGCCACCCACAGCACAGCTGTGTCCCTCAATAAAAATGTCCTTTGGTTTTCCAACATCGGAGGCTGCAGGAATTTCTCACTGTCCTGGACTAGAGTTTCAGTGGTTTACCTGAAGATAAGGATGGTCTACTCTATTTTTTCCTCTTCCAGTCCTTCCAGTGGTTCTATATGCACCTATTCCTGGCATTTTAATCCTCCTCTGCTTGAGTACTCCAGGTTTTCTAAATAAACCTTAACAGACTGTAACTGAGGCCAAAAGTAGCTTTAGGAAACTGACCCCCCAAAATAGGAATCTGGGATTAGCTATCCAACCTGGTTCTGTTTGAAGTAAACACTAGTGGAAGTTCGACGTTATCACTAGTGGAAAATGAGATCATTATAGTCTTAGGCATGAAATAGAAACAGTTGCTTAAGTTATCAACGGGGGATTAAGTGCCTATTGAAGACAAGTCTTTGCAAGATCAACTAGTTGCTGGGTTGGACCGCTGTGGTGGGAATGATGCCTACAAGGACTATTGGGAGGGCTGGTGGCTTCCGGATGCACTGGAGAATTTATGGGATAAAATGACAGTTCAGAGAACTAGAGGGCTTCACCACTCTAAAAGAGTCTCTTAACTTCTTTAGCTGCAAGGTATTTATAAATCAGACCCAATGTTTGATCCTGTGAATTGCCCAATGATCATACAAGTTGAATTCACACCTTATTAGGTCTCACATGTGAAATTTTTGGTTTAATTAAACATTAAGTGTTAACTTTGAGCAGGGAGATTTTGGTAGTTTGGATTGAATTTGACTATCTTGAACCCCCCAAACTTCACTGAGTCCCCCTGCCAGCTGAAGCTATTCCTCATACCCTCTCTGACATGCTGATCATCTCCCTTGCTTGAACATTCTGTAATGGTTTCACAAAAGCATTAACCTTGCAAAGGTATGTCAATAATTCTTTACCTCTAGATTCACAACAAGACTCTGATCTCAGCATACCCTGGGAAGATAAATAAGACATCCGACACCAGAGGAGAAGCTTACACAGGGGAAAAATTACAAGATATTGCTAATGTATATCAGTACTGGAAGACTTCTATGTAGGAGTGGGTTCTAGACCAAGGAAAAAGGAAAATAATACTGAAATTATTGATATGCTAGTAGCACCAAAGATTCCAAATTCAGTGGCTCTAAGAGTTTGCTGAGCTGGTTGACTGAAACCAGACTCAACAATGGCCTTCATTAAATTAAGTTAAGATACTAGAACTTTCTTGGTATAACAGAAAAAAAGTGATCTCTCTCTTTGTCTCTCTCTGTCTCTCTCTGTCTCTGTCTCTCTCTCTCTCTCTCTCTCTATATATATATATCACTATATATATCTATATCTATATCTATCTACCTATCTATCTGTCTATATCACTTCTGTCCTTAGAACAAGGAAAGTCTGGATAAACTAAAAATCAACTTTGGACACATCTGAAGAGTAAAATTGCAGGACAAAATGACACTCTGAAATCTAATGAGACAGGCTCATCCAAAGAGACACAGCCAAGATCTGTTTGCCAGGAACAGAAGCTGCTAGAGCTATAAACTGGTAGGAACATGTAATGGCAATTATGATGGATTGTTGGATGCTGACTGTGGACTAACTTGAGAGGGAGAAGCTCCTGGGGACTACAGTCTTAGTAGGGCTCCTACACTTGCATGATTTCATGGGCTTTACCTCTAGAAGCTCCACCACAGTTAGGCTGAAAACCCAAGAAATGTCCCTGCACAGCACTGGTAGGAAAAGGAAAAGAGTAATCACTGTGAAATATACCCAGAGCCTTCTTCATAACAAAGACCTACCCTCCAAAGAAAAGGACTTTCGGAGTTTATCCAAGCTAGGGAAGGGAATTTCTCCCACTGAAGCCCTCTGCAGCCTTCTTGTCTCATATAATGTGGAAAAAGGTCAACAGGGTTTAGTGCTTCCAGGAAATAGATTGGGAATCCTGCAGCCAAGGAAAGGAGTATGGGGTGGGGTGGAAGTGAACAGTTATATCACTGGAGAAACATTTGGAAGTTCACAGTCTGAGACATAGAATATACTTAACTAGAACATTAGAAAACACTTTTCCTCTTCCATAACACATCACCACATTAATAGGGCTCCAGAAAAACAACCAAAATTGCTGTACAACACAGATTTTCTCTAAGGAAGAGTACTAGGGAATCCTACAAGCAACAAGGGAAAGAAAAACAAGGACACTAGAGGAATTTAAAGTCTCTGGCACTTTTAGCTACAGCAAACATTAAACACAATACAACCCTAGTCAAATTACCATAAATCCTCACACTAAAGCCCTATTTACCTCAGTTCCTATTACCCAGCATATCATGTTCAGCTTTCAACAAAAAATGCAAGGCATGCAAAAAGTCAAGAAAGACAAACAGTCTGAAGAGACAAATAAATCATCAGAACCAAATTCATACATGATACAGATGTTGGAATCATCAGACAAGGAATTTAAAATAATTATGATTAAAATGTTAAAAGCTCTAGGGGCGCCTGTGTGGCTCTGTCGGTTGAGCGTCTGACTTGGGCTCGGGTCATGATCTCATGAGTTCAAGGCCCACATCGGGCTCTGTGCTGACAACTCAGAGCTAGGAGCCTGCTTCAGATTCTATGTCCCTCTCTTGCTCTGCCCCTCCTCTTCTCATGCTCTCTCTTCTCTCTGTCAAGAATAAACATTAGAAATTTTTTTTAAAAAATAATAAAGTGTTAAAACTCTAATAGAAAAGCAGACAATTTGAAAGAATAGATGGCCAATGTAAGCAGAGAGATGGAAACTCTAAGAAATTATCAAAAGGAAATGATAGAAATCAAAACCCTATAGAGACATGAAGAATGCCTTCTGAGTGATCATGAGTAGACTTGACATAGCTGAGGAAAGAATTAGTGACTTTGAACATAAGTCAGTAGAACTTTCCCAAATTGAAATGCAAAAGAAGAAAATAGAATGAAAAAGAAAACAGATCAGAACATCCAAGAACTGTGGGACAATTTCAAAAGGTACATAATTGGAATATCAGAAGAAGGAAAAAGTGAGAAAGCAGAGGAAACTTTTGAAGTAATAGTAACTGAAAACTTTCAAAAATTAAAATAAGCATCAAACCACAGATGCAGGAAGATCAGAGAACACTAAGCAAGAGAAATACAGCAACACTTAGGCATATCATATTCAGACTACAGAAAACCAAGGAAAAGATAAAAATTTTCTTTTTTAAAGATTTTATTTTTAAGTAATCTTCACACCCAACATGGGGCTCGAACTTATAACTCCGAAATTAAGAGTCACATGCTTCACTGACTGAACCAGCCAGGTGCCTCAAAAGATAAAATCTTTTTTTTTTTTTCTTTTTTTGAGCAGCAGGCAAAAATGTATTAGAGTTGAAGATCAGAAAGTAATAATAGTAGAAAAGCTCTCTTTACAGAGAGGGGACATTCGAAAGTGAATGCCCCAAAAGATAAAATATTTTTAAAAGCCAGAGGAAAAAACACCTTACCTATCATAGAGGAACAAGAATAAGAATTACAGCAGATTTCTTTCTTTCTTTCTTCTTTCTTTCTTTCTTTCTTTCTTTCTTTCTTTCTTTCTTCTTTCTTTCTATAGCAGATTTCTTAAAAATACGCAAAAAAGAAGCAGAGTGAGATATTTAACTATTAAAAAACCACCACCCTGAAATCCAATGCAGTGAAATTATCCTTCAAAAGTGAACAAGATCGGGGTGTCTGGGTGGCTTAGTCTGTTAAGCGTCTGATTCTTGATTTTGGCTCATGATCTCACAGTTCGTGAAACTAAGCCCTGAGTCAGACTCTGTGTTGACAGTGTAGAGCCTGTCGGGGATTCTCCACAACCACCCACCACCACCACCCCCCCCTTACCCCCGCCCCTTCCCTACTTCATGCTCTCTCTCCCTCTCTCAAAATGAATAAACAAAAAAAAAAAAAAAAAAAAAAAGTGAACATGATAGAGCTAGAGTGGATTATGCTAGGCAAAATAAGTCAGTCAGAGAAAGATATACCATATGATTGCTTTCATCCATGGAATTCAAGAAACAAAATAAATGAACATAGCCGGGAAGAAAGGGGAAGAGAGGGGCAAACCATAAAACAGGCTCTTAACTATAGAGAATAAACTGAAGGTTGCTGGAGGGGAAATGGGAGAGGGGATGGACTAAACAGGTGATGGGTATTAAAAGGGCTTGTTGGGATGAGCACTGGGTGTTATATATAAGTGATGAATCACTAAATTCTACTCCTGAAACCAATATTACACTATATGTTAACTAACTGGAATTAAATAAAAACTTGAAACTACAAACAAACAAAAAAACAACAAAACTGAACAAGAAATGAAAACTTCCTCAGAAAAAAATTAATAGAATTCATAACTAGCAGACATTACCTATATTTTTGCTCTTTCCTTGCTCCTTCTTTTTCTTGACATTCCAAGAATATGTGTGGTTTTTGTTTGTTTGTTTTTTCATCATTTTCTTTTGTTTACAGAACTTCCTTCAGGTATTTTTTAATTCTAATTCCTAGTTTTGCTTTATGTGGGAATGACTTGATTTCCCTTTCATTCATGAAAGATCTTTCATAAGACAAAAGATTATGGGTCAACACTTACTTTCTTTCAACACTTGAAAAACATGTGCCACGTCTTTCTGTCCTCCATGGTTTCTAAAGTTTTTCTTTTCCTTTTTTTTTTCACCTTTATTTATTCATTTTGAGAGAGACAGAGATAGCTTGAGTGGGGAAGGGGCAGAAGAGAGAGAGAGAGAGAGAGAGAGAGAGAGAGAGAGAGAATCCCAAGCTGGCTCCATGCTGTCACCACAGAGCCAGAAGTGGGGCTCAGTCTCATGAATGGTGAGATCATAACCTGAGCAGAAACCAAGAGTCAGTCGCTTAACTGACTGAGCCACCTGGCACCCCTGTCTTCCATGGTTTCTGTAAGAAAATTATCATTCAAGTAGTTTTTTTCCTATATATTAGATGTCCTTCCTCTTTTGGTTTTTCCAGCATTTATCTTTGTCTTTAATATTTAGCAATCTGACTATGATATGTCTTGGCATGAACTTCTTTGGGTTTATCTTTTTTTGGGGGGGCGGAGAGGGGAGAGGTATCTTATTTGAGGTTTTCTTAGTGTCTCAGTCAACTTGTGTTATCATAATGAAATACCACAGAGTGGGTAGAAACAACAGAAATTTATGTCTCACTGTTCTGGAGGCTAGAAGGTCCAAGATCAAGGTGCCAGCCAATTCAGTTCCTAGTGAGTACTCTTCCTGCCTTGCAGATGGATGCCTTCCTGCTAGGTCCTCACATGACCTTTCCTTGGTGTGCACACAAGAAAAAAGAGGTGGTGGGCAGGGGAGAGGTGGGTAGAAAGGAAGAAATCTTCCTCTTCCTATAAGGCCACCAATCCTATTGGATTAGTTCCTCCACCCTTATAACCTCATTTAATTAATTAAATTGCCTCCTAAAGGCCCTATCCCCAAATACAATCACATTGTGTTTAGGGCCTCAATACATGAATTTGGGGTGAGGAGTACAATTCAGTCCATAGCACTCAGCTTCGTAAAAATGTAGGTTTGTATTTTTTACCAAACTTGAGAAATTTTCAGACATTTTTTTCTTGAGCTCTTCTCTCTTTTTCTCCTCTCCTACTGGGACTTCAATAACATGAATGTTAGATCTTTTTTATTTTATATATACATAAATTCATATGTTTCTGAAGCTCTGTTCATTTTTTTCCTCCTATTTGCTCTCTGTTGTTCAGATTGGGGAACTGTTACTGCTGTACCTTCTGTCCTCTGTCCTTTCCATCCTGTGTAAAGCACAGACACTGATTTAACTTTAATAGTATTTACTCATTGTATTTTTCAGCTCTAAAATTTCTATGTAATTCCTTTTTGTATCTCTCATCAAGTTGAGGACTTTCCTCATTCTTCATATGATGAGTAATTTTGCATTTTATCCAGGACATTTCAAATATTATGAGACTATGGGTCCTATTTAAACCCTCCATTTTATAAGGCAGTCAAACTGTTTAGGTTTAGAATGCATGTCCTGGCCCAGTTTGTGGGCCATATTTCAAATGTCAATTAGTTTTCAAAGCCTTTGCTGCGCTATTCTGGTCTGCCCCACTTGGGTGCTTCCCACAACAATCTAAAACCTGGGCAGTAGTCCACACATAGTTCAGTTTGCTGTGTTGATTATGATCAGTTTCATGCATGGTCCACTCCAAGGTCTGCCCAGGACTTCATACACAGATTTAAAGAATCCCACTTTCTTTTTTTTGAATTTTATTTTATTTTATTTTATTTTATTTTATTTTATTTCATTTCATTTTATTTTATTGTTATTTTATTTTTTTAATTTACATCCAAATTAGTTAGCATATCGGGGCGTCTGGGTGGCTCAGTCGGTTGAGCGTCCGACTTCAGCTCAGGTCATGATCTCGCGGTCTGTGAGTTCGAGCCCTGCGTTGGGCTCTGTGCTGACAGCTGGGAGCCTGGATTCCGTGCTCCCACTCTCTCTAACCCCTGTTTCAGATTCTGTGTCTCCCGCTCTCTCTAACCCCTCCCCCATTCATGCTCTGTCTCTCTCTCTGTCAAAAATAAATAAACAAAAAATGTAAAAAAACAAAACAACAAATTAGTTAGCATATAGTGCAACAATGATTTCAGGAGTAGATTCTTTAATTCCCCTTACCCATTTAGCCCATCCCCCCTCCCACAACCCCTCCAGTAACCCTCTTTTTGTTCTCCATATTTAAGAGTCTCTTATGTTTTGTCCCCCTCCCTGTTTTTATATTATTTTTGCTTCCCTTCCCTTATGTTCATCTGTTTTGTATCTTAAAGTCCTCATATGAGTGAAGTTATGATATTTGTCTTTCTCTGACTAATTTTGCTTAGCATAATACCCTGTAGTTCCATCCAAGAATCTCACTTTCTACTTCCCTTTTCTAAATCTCACTCACTCTCTACTTGAGATGAAATGGCATTTTTTTTGAAAGATGTTCTTAAATTTTTAATGTTTTTATTTATTTTTGACGGAGAGAGAGACAGAGCATGAGTGGCGGAGAGGCAGAGAAAGAGACACACACAGAATCCGAGGCAGGCTCCAGGCTCTGAGCTGTCAGCACAGAGCCCGACGTGGGGCTCAAACTCACAGACTGAGAGATCATGACCTGAGCCGAAGTCGGATGCTCAACTGACTGAGCCACCCAGATGCCCCTGTTTTGTTTTGTTTTGTTTTGTTTTTAATTTACATCCAAGTTAGTTAACATATAGTGAAACAATGATTTCAGGAGTAGATTCCTTAATGCCCCCTACCTATTTAGCCCATCCCCCCTCCCACAACCTCTCCTGTAACCCTCTGTTTGTTCTCCATTTTTAAGAGTCTCTTATGTTTTGTCCCCCTCCCTGTTTTTGTATTATTTTTGCTTCCCTTCCCTTGTGTTCATCTTTTCTGCGTCTTAAAGTCCTCATATGAGTGAAGTCATATGATATTTGTCTTTATCTGACTGATTACTTTCACTTAGCATAGTACCCTCTAGTTCCATCCACGTAGTTGCAAATGGCAAGATTTCATTCTTTTTGATTGCCGAGTAATACTCCATTATATATATGTACCACATCTTCTTTATCCATTTATCCATTGATGGACATTTGGGCTCTTTCCATACTTTGGCTATTGTTGATAGCACTGCTATAAACATAGGGGTGCATGTGCCCCTTTAAAACAGCACACCTCTATCCCTTGGATACATACCTAGCAGTGCTATTGCTGGGTCGTAGGTTAGTTCTATTTTTAATTTTTCTGAGGAACCTCCATACTGTTTTCCTGAGTGGCTGCACCAGTTTGCATTCCCACCATCCGTGCAAAAGAGATCCTCTTTATCTGCATCCTCATCAACATCTGTTGTTGCCTGAATTGTTAACGTTAACCATTCTGACAGGTGTGAGGTGGTATCTCATTGTGGTTTTAAAGCATTATTTTTTTATGTTTATTTATTAGTTTTTCTGAACTTTTATTTTTATTTATTTTGAGAGAGAAAGAGGGAGAGAGAGAGAGAGTGTGCACGAGTGGGGGAGGGGTAGAGAAAGAGGGGGACAGAGGATCCCAAGCAGGCTCTGTGCTGACAGCAGCCAGCCCAATGTGGGGCTCGAACTCATGAACCGGGAGATCATGATCTGAGCCAAAGTCGGACGCTCAACTGACTGAGCCACCCAGGCGCCCCTCAAATGGCATTCTTTAATGCAATGATGGTCAAAAGTGTACCACCTCATAGTTTCTGCAGCGCTTGGTTAGAGGAGTGCTGCCTCTGTTACTGCAGGGCAGGCATGACCCACAGGGCTTGGTCCCACAGTCTTGTCCAGACCCAGCAATCAGGGGGATGGGTGTGGCTTTTTTCATGGTGTCTACCTGGAGTAGGACAGGAACAGTCAGACAGGTTTTGTCCTGCAGGGTCTCCCTTTTCTCATTCTTTTGGCTACTGAAAGCAGGTTTCTCTTGCACTGAAGCCTGAATACACAAAAGGCACAATAAAAACCTCAGGAAATGGGTGCCTGGGTGGCTCAGTCCACTCAGTGAGAGTCTGACTCTTGATTTTGGCTCAGGTCACGATCCCAGGGTTGTGGGATGGAACCCTGTGCTCTGCACTGAGTATGGAGCCTGCTTGGGATTCTCAGTCTCTTTCTTCCTCTGCCCCTCTCCCCTACTCAAACTCTTTGTCTCTAAAATAAAAACAACAACAACAAAAAAAACCATTAAAAAAAAAACCCAAACCAACACAAAAACCTCAGGAAACTCACTGCTAGGTCATTTTTCAGTCCTAAAGTGCCTAGGCCACTTTCTTTTCTCCACCTTTCAGAGTCTTCTGATAGGTGCCTTACATATTTCAACCAGGAATTTTAGTTCTAAATAGTGGGAGGAATAGGGTAAAGTACATTTACTCCAGAAGCAGAAGTTTGGTTCATATCTCTTTTAACCTTCCTGTTTAATCTGTGCAGAAGACATAATTTTAGAAATTGATAATGGATTATGAAAATTTATGCAGGTAGTAATTCCAATTGGAGCTGCTCCTACTGATAACTAGAACAAATTAACATAGCTCCTTGCAACTGATATGTGGCTGTTAATCTGTATTTTTCCTCTATACAATTGGTACAGACCACCAGAAAGACTTAATTTCACCTGTCAACAGAAGCAGTACACCTGCCCATCTTACCACAGGGCTGTGTCAGCTTTTCAACTCTCTGCCATGCTCTAATCTGCCAGGACCTTGGACTGTCTTGCCTTCCCATAGGAAAAGACACTTGAAGAACCTGGTGAACTGAATGCAGCAAATTTGCTTGATGCCTGGTAAGACACATATCAGAGTGGGAGATAAACCTCACGAAGATTCAGGAATCCACTACCTCAGTTAAGTCCCTAATGTTCTAGTGGTCTTAGTCATGTTGAGCTATACACTTTGAAGTAAAAGACAATTTGTACCCCTTAAACTTCATACCATTCAAAAAGATGTACAATGTTTGGTGGCCCTATTTTTATTTTGGAGGTTATATATGTCCCATTTACGTATACTACTCCAACTTATTTACCTATAAAGTTGCCAGTTTTCAGTAGAGCCAAAGAAAGAGGAAATACAAGCTGGTTTCAACCCTTGGGATTCACAACCTAGTAAATCCAATACTGGTCTGTCTTTGGCACATAGGGATACTATATGGAGCCTCTGGTAAGCACTAATGGGAGAATCACAGAGTTGAGACATAGGCTTTAAAGCAAAGCCATGCCCTTTTCTGCAATGATATGATCTTTTTGAGAAACAGCTTTTGGACTGATATTGGGTCATGAAACTGAACATCTCACAATGAGTTACTTAAGAGATCTTGTGATTTATAATGCCCATTAAGAACTGGATGTTAACTAACCTACCAGTCTTTAAAGTGGAGCATGCCCAGTAGCATTCTGTCAAGTAGAAGTGGTATCCATTCCATCATCCAGTGGAAGACAGGTTCAAGCAGTTTCTGAAGGTTCCAGTAATTTCATGAACAAGTACTCAGACTCCTTGGTGCTTACTTGTGCTGCATTGACTCCTCCCCTTCAACCCACATGTATGGTCTCATGAAAGAAAGAATTTAGGCTTGACGTATAGTTGGTTCTTCATGATATTTGGCAAAAACTAGAAGAAACTGCTATAAAACTATAGCCCACTCCAGAATTGCCTTGAAGGACAGCAGGAAAGAGAAATCCTCCAAATGGGCAGAACTTGAAATAGTTCATTTGCAAAGACAGATGTCCAGAGATATAAATCTCACTGACTCTGTGATAGTGGCTAATGGTTTGTGGATAATACATTGTTCCAAAACAAGACTGGAAGATCAGTGATAAGGAGAGAGGTTGCTTGGACCTCTTAGAATGGCACAAAATGAAAAAATATGAGTTTTCCATGTGAACATTCGCCAAAGAGCACCGACTGCAGATGAGGGTCCCAATAATCAAGTGGACAAGACTACAACCAGAATCAGTCCCCAAACACCTCAATACTTACTCAGTGAGCTCATGTTTAAAATGGACAAGGAGTTAAATACAGGCTTAACAGTGTGAGACTATCCTCATTCTAGTTTTTGGCTCTATTGATTCAGAGAATTTAATTCCAAAGAAAGGAATGCTTCTTTCAGGAAATAAAATGATCCCAGCTAGGGCTGTCACCTGGACATATGAGGCTCTTCATGCCATTAAACCAACAAGCAAAAAAGAGGGTTACTTTACCAGCTGAGGCAATTGATGCTAATTATAAACAGAAAATAGGTTTACAGCTTCACATTGTCCACATTACTTCCATGTCCAGTGGCTAAAATGTAATGGAAAACTATAGTAATCCTATACAGACAGGGCCAGTAAGAGCTCAGACCCTTCAGAACTGGAGGTTTGGGTCATCCCACTACTAGTAGAGAATCATGACCAGCTAAGGTTCTGGCTGAGGAAAAAGAGAACAAGATATAGGTAGTAGATTAGGGAGATTATAAATACAAGTTATAGGGCAATGACGAGTTGCAGAAACATACATGAGGTTCCTATGTATGCTTTTCCATGTTTTGTTGTGTGTATACTTTATCAACCTATTTTCCCTTTCCCCTTTCTGTATTACTTTAAGGTATGTTGGGGATAGTTACCATTATAAATTAATGCACTGTGTACAGAATATCAAAGGGGGATTATAACTGAACTAGAAATGTCATTCATAAATATAAGAATTGATGAGAATTTGATTGTCCCATTCCAGGGGAAACGGTGGGTTATGCTTCTTTTGTATATGCAATTTTTACCTTACATTAGAAGGAAGCAGGTTATTTTTATTGTTGTTATTTGTAAACTTGAATATAGATAGAAAACTCTATATGGTTGCTGAGAAGCCAGAGAAATAGACTGCTTTTTTTTCTTTATCGAAAATGCATTTCCACCCCCTTCTTTCTCTTCTCTACATGACAAATGCTGGCGAGTCTTGGAACTGTATTTCTCAGACCCCATTTCCTCCAGGAACCTGAATGCAATTTACAGCCAGCCACATATACATTCATACAATATTTGTTAGGCAGAAGAGAGGCAAAAGCCATTTCTTTCTTCCCCTGACAGCAGTGGGCAGATGTGTGGGATGAGGCAGACGGGAAGCATTGTAACAACAGGTGTTCCACTGTTAGTCACTCGCGTCCATGCAACAAAACAGCAATGACAATTGGTAGCTAGTTCCTGTAATTTCCTGACCTGTGTGATAATCACAACTTACTTCTTTTCAGAACCATAGCAACAACACAAATCTGGCAGCCAGTGGCAGCTTCCTTTGACTTCTTCACAAAGAATCTACTGAATCTTTGCTCACAAAGAATTAAATGAAAGTAATTTGAACTAATAAGAGTTTCAATAGCTTATTCCTTTGCAATAAGCAATGATCACTTAGAATGAGAAAAATTTTATTCATAATAGTAACATAACACTTGGGAATAATATTGGCACTAAATATTCAAAATTTATAGTATAAAAAACAAGGCTTATTAAAAAACCTAAATATAGTAAAAAATGATCACTTCTGCACAATATAATGTATAGGTTTAATTGAAGTCTAATAAAAATCCAACAGTAATTAGAACTTTAAAAAATATGTCTGTTTTATTTACTTACTTATTTATTTATTGAGAAAGCAAGCCCAAACGAGGGAGAGGGGCTGAAAGAGAGGGAGAGAGAATCTTAAGCAGGAGCCTGATGCAGGGCTCTATCCCATGACCCTGGGATCACGAGGTTAAAGTATGTCTAAGTTTTAGTTGGAAATAATAAACAAGAATCGTTAGGACTGTTTTAAACATAAAGAGTGATGACAGTAGAACTTTAAAACTTACAATGCTGGGGAGCCTGAGTGGCTCCGTCAGTTAAGCACTCGATTTGGCTCAGGTCATGATCTCACGGTTCATGAGTTCAAGCCCCACATCATACTCTGCGCTGGCACTGTGGAGCCTGCTTGGGATTCTCTCTCGCGTGTCTCTCTCTCTCTCTCTGTCTCTACTCCACTTGCTTGCTCTTTCAAAATAAAGAAGCTTAAAAAAATTTTTTTAAATAAAATATTACAACAATGCAAGGGGTGCCTGGGTGGCTCAGTTGTTTGAGTGTCCAACTTTTGATTTCTGGTCAGGTGTTGTTCCAAGATCATGGGATCGTGCCCTGCATCAGTCTCTGTGCTGAGTATGGAGCTTGCTTCAGATACTATCTTTCCCTCTGCCCCTTTCCCTTACTCACTTTCTCTCTCTCTCTCTCAAAAAAACAAAAACAAAAACAAAAACAAAAACGTGAGGCACCTGGCTGGCTCAGTCAGTAGATCATGTGCTTTCAATCTTGGGGTCTTGAGCTCAGGGCCTACTTGGGCATAGGGCCTACTTGGGCATAGGGCCTACTTGAAAAATAAAGAAATAAAAATTACAACAATGTGATACACACAAGAATCCTGATTCAGTTCTGGCTCAAAACACTAGCTATACAAGATAAAACTGAGTATTACATGGCATGAAGGAATTTTTGTTAACTATCTTAGACGTGATAATGATTATGTAGGACAATGTTCTTATACTTAGGAGATATATGTAAAGTATTCAGGGAGGGGGTTATGATGTCTGGGTCTTATTTTGAAGTGGTACAGAAATTTAAAAGACAGTCATTTTGTTAGAAGATGGAGGAGGGACAATGAAGTATCCTCCATTTTATGGAGTTTATTCACAATAACTTACAGATAGGATGGCGGAGGAGGAAGGTGGGAAAGAAGAGGAGATTTGGCAGGCAATGGTCCAGGCACTAAAAAGCTATTCTCCACCCAGTTTGGACTTTAACCTACAGCTTTTATAGAGCAAGGGGCATGTGGTGGGGTGAAAGGGTAGTTATCTAAAGTGGATACTTTCTGGACACCACCCACCTACAAGTTATCTAAAGTGGAGCCTTCTGTGTGCCACTTTAGGGAATATCAGAACAAGCCTTCCTATATTCTGATCAGGGCATACATTAAGCTCCATAGGGCCTGGAACATACAGCCCTGAGGAAGATCATTGCACAGGCATGAACAACATGGAGGGCCAAAGATGGAGTCAGTGTTGTCAGCACTCCTAGACTCCACCCTCAACATCCCTATGGCTGGTACAATCTTTATACGCCATTCTTCCGTAATGACCCTATAGCCAGATATCGGGAGGTGACATATGCTGTGGCATATGTCCCTATGCCACAGCAGCAATATTAATATACCTATCACACCAAAGAAAATACTTAGAATTATGGTTCCCCAGAGGGTAAAGAAGCCCATTCCATAGACCCAACAGTTGGAGTGATCGTGAACTTCAGTGTAAGTGGAGGCCCATGACAGAAAGATGTTTCCTGATGTGACAGAAAGAAACATCAGCAATAGGAGGCCAGGGGCAAGAAGACAAATGTTTTATAGGCAATGGATATGGTAAATCTTCATTTAGTAACAACATAGTTGTTTGGTCCCCAAGAGTCAATACTAACTCTGGCTTCGGTATTTTCCCTGGAGGATGATACCATATATTTTGTCCCTTAGTATCATCAGCGGGTGTGTCTGTATTGTGCATAGGCATCTCAGTTGGTCCCCATCCCAACAACTTTACCTCAGTACCAAGCGTCAGAGGTTCAGAAGCAGTTATTTGCATGTGTGTCGGGCCTTGACCAATGTAGAACAAGAGGTTAAGAATAATACTGGGGGCACCTGGGTGGCTCAGTAGGTTAAGCATCTGACTTCAGCTCAGGTCATGATCTTGCAGTTTGTGGGTTCGAACCCCATCCCGGGCTCTCTGCTGACAGCTTGGAGCCTGGAGACAGCTTCGGATTCTGTTTCTCTCTCTCTCTCTCTCTCTCTCTCTCTCTGTCCCTTCCCCACTCATGCTCTCGCTCTCTCTCTCAATAATAAATAAAACATTAAAAATTAAAAAAAAAAAGACTAATACTGGATGTGAACCTTTGGCCCCAAGAAATTAGGACACCAAGCCATCTATGGGCATACCAAGCCCATCTGTGGGCACTCCAAGCCAATTCCCAATGAGCTAAAGTCTTACCAGGTGGGAAGTCTTGTGGCAGTCACGAAATGAGTCCCTCTTCCCAGATAGTCCTCAGACCTCCTGACAGTACCTGCACCCAGAGGTCCAAGAAAGTTGTGGTTAGGCATTGATATGCTGATATCTATCCTGCTGTAGTCTTGGCATTGAGTTGAATTGCCTCTATTAGTATCAGAGACTATCCTTTGTAGGAAGCTTCTTTAGCGCATTTTTTTATTAGCCCAGTCACCCTTTCAATTAGGCCATACAGCAGTGCATGGCAGGTGGAATGTTCATAATATATCCTAGGCCTCTGCCCATTCTTCGACCTCATGACTGGTAAAATATGTCCCTTGATCACTACCTATCTGAGTCAGAGCTCATACATGCCCTCTAGTTTTATTAATCCCTTTATAGTTGCAGCTTGATTAGCTCTTTTATGGACAAAAGCTCATACAAGTCCTGAATATGTGTCCACACAGGTTAGTGCATGTCTTCTTCTGATACTGGCAAAAGGCCTATATTGTCTATGTCCCAGTGAGAAACCGGACAGCAGTCCACTCAATATGTCCCAGGATGTGGCACAACAGTGGTCACCTGAGGTTGCACTGGGAGCAGTCCTTGTCAGCAGCTTGTCAATTGGAATGTTTTTTAAAATGTTTATTTATTTATTTTGTGGGCAAGAATGGATGAGCAGGGGAGGGGCAGACAGAGGGAGAGAGAGAATCCCAGGCAGGCTCTGCACTGTCAGCACAGAGCCCATCATAGGGCTTGAACTTATGAACCCTGCGATCATGACCTGAACTGGAGTCAAGAGTTGGGTGCTTAACTGACAGAGTCACCCAGGCACTCCTCAACTGGAATATTTTAAAGATAAATGTAATCTTTTTACTATTTCCTTAGTAGTTTGGAACTTCAGTGTCCTGACTTATAGTTGACCCATTCTGCTACAACAGACAGGGTCAAGATTTCTTCTGGCAGAACGGCTCATGCCCAGGCTAGAGTGTCTGCTTCATGATTGCCTGGATGGGGAATGAGCAGACATGAGCCATACTTGGATGAGTGCATCAGGCTTAGTGCATATTTCACAAATAACTTTCCTTAGTTCTGCTCCCCACAGGGGTGTATTTGATAAAGCCCAGCCTTCTTTTTCTACTGCAACTTCTATGTTGTTAATACTTACCACACTGCCTAGCTGTCAGTGGCCAAATGGATGGGTAAGGGCTCATGCATCAACACAATCCATACTGCTTTCAGTTCTGCCCACTCACTACTTTGTTTAGTTCCTTCTTTGAACAAAAGTACATCAGAATGCAGTCAAATGCCAGAGGAATGCCAAATAGGCTAGTTTCTCTGGCAACTGCCACCAGTGTACTATGTGTCCACTGGAGGCAAGCCTACCCTTTCCTTTACTTGGGGAATGGGAGGCATAATGTCCTCAAATTCTGGAAATTGGACAGGTGGATGTGAGTGACTGGCAGTAGTAACCAGTGTAGTTCATGAGATAGCATGCCATTTCTGTAAGGTGCTTACCTGGGCACAAGCACTCTTAGGTTTGCTTAACATATCCTTAATCTATCCCCCTGCTGGCAGAGAAGTTCGTATCAACATGGGAAGGTTGGCAGCCAGGCCCATCTGCTGTAGTTGAGATATACAGCTGATAGTTATTTCTCAATGGGACTACATACCTGGTTCCTGCTGTCTTCCATAATTAAGACCAGAATGTGTCTCCCATTTTGTCATTGCTGCAAGCCCCAGCCAAACCCTTGTGGATGTGAATTTGCTGCTAATCCACAACTCATATCTGGCATTAATACTTCCAGAGCCTGTACTTGTTTTACTACCATTTTTGCCTTTAAGAAAGCCTCTTGTTGGTTAGCATCCCATTCCCATTGGCTCCTCCTCTTAATCCAGGTATCTGTACTAGATGGATCATAAAAGGTCTCCAGCAAACCAATAAACCAACAAAAGCCTGTAATCCCATTACTGTTTTAGGAATCAGGAAGGCTTCTATTTTATCGGTGCCTGACTCTGGCAACACTTTTGTCTTACCCAACCAGATGACTATGGTCAAGGACTATGCTGATTGATCTGGCCCTGGGATCTTGTTGGTATTTACCTCCTATCCTCAAAGTGAACCTGAGTACTCCTCTAATGATGAACCTACTTGAGACAAGGAGGCTGAATCACCACAAATTAACATAACATCATCTAGGTAATGAGAAGGTACCATCTCCTCTGGCAATATCCATATTTCCAAATCTCTGGTTACCATCCTGTGGCAAATTGTGGGACTATGGAGATACTCTTGGGCAATGCCTGGAAGGTCCACTGTCACCCCCTTCATGTGAAGGTGTATTGGTCTTGGGTTTCAAGTCCTAATGGAATGCTAAGAAAAGCATTAGACAAATCCAGTACATAATGATATGTCTTAAAGTGTGCCGTAATTTTTTTCTAACAATAGGCCGTATTAGGATGGGCAGAGTAATTTTATTGAGTTCCATATAATCTCATCATTCCCCAGGTCCCAATTAGATTTCTTTATAAGCCAACCCGGACTATTGTAAGGGCTTTGAGCAGGCCTGATTATCCCCACCTTTTCTAATTCTCTAATTGTGGCCATAATCTTGCTATGCCCCCTTAAGTGGCTTACTGTGTTTAATGTTTATTACTCTCTGGGAATGGTAGCTGTATAGATAAATTCCCATTTTGCTTGACCCATAACTATGGGTTTCACTACTCAAATATGCTGCTATAAACATTGGGGTGCAAGTACCCCTTCAAATCAGCATTTTTGTATCTTTTGGATAAATACCTAGTAGTGCAGTTGCTGGGTTGCAGGGTAGTCAGAGTGGCTGTACCAATTTGCATTCCCACCAGCAGTGCAAAAGGGTTCCCCTTTCTCTGCATCCTTGCCAACATCTGTTGTTTCCTGAGTTATTAATTTTAGCCTTTCTGACAGGTGGGAGGTGGTATCTCATTGTGGTTTGGGTTTGTATTTCCCTGGTTAGGAGTTATGTTGAGCATCTTTTCTTGTGTCTGTTAGCTATCTGGATGTCTTCTTTGTAAAAGTGTCTATTCATGTCTTCTACCCATTTCTTCACTGGATTATTTGTTTAGGGGGTGTTGAGTTTGGAAAATAACCTTATTTTTATAGATTTTGGATAATAACCCTATTTTGTGTATGGTGTAAGAAAATGGTCCAGTTTCATTCTTTTGCATATAGCTGTCCAGTTTTCCCAACACCATTTGTTGAGAAGACTGTCTTTTTCTCATTGAATATTCTTTTTTTTTTTTTAATTTTTTAACATTTATTTATTTTTGAGAGACAGAGAGAGACAGAGTATGAGCAGGGGAGGGGCCAAGAGAGAGAGAGAGAGGGAGACACAGAATTCGAAGCAGGCTCCAGGCTCTGAGCTGTCAACATAGAGCCAGAAGTGGGGCGACCCACAAACCGCGAGATCATGACCCGAGCTGAAGTTGGATGTTTAACCAACGGAGCCACCCAGGTACCCAAATATTCTTTTTAAAAAAAATATTTATTTATTTTTGGGAGTGACAGAGCGAGGAAGAGGCAAAGAGAGAGGGTGGGACAGATTATCCAAAGCAGGGTCTGTGCTGACAGCAGCAAGCCCGATGTAGGGATCAAACTCACATACTGTGAAATCATGACCTGAGCTGAAATCAGGAGTCAGATGCTTAAGCAACTGAGCCACCCAGGTGCTCTGCATTGAATATTTCCTTCTTTGTCAAAAATTAATTGACCATATAATTGTGGATTTATTTTTCAGTTTTCTATTATATTCTGTTGATCTATGTGTCTATTTTTGTACTAGTACCATATTGTTTTGATTACTACAACTTTGTAATATAACTAAGTATAGAGTTGTGATCATGCAGTTTTCTTTTCTTTTTTAAAGAAAAAGCTATTTGGGGTCTTTTGTGGTTGCATATAAATTTTAGGATTTTTTTGTTGTAGTTCTATGAAAAATTCTGGTGGTATTTTGATAGGGATTGCATTAAATGTGTAGATTGCTTTGGATAATACAGACGTTTTAACAATATATGTTCTTGCAATCCATGAGCATGGAATGTCTTTCCATTTCTTTCTGTCATCTTCAATTTCTTTCCTCAGTGTTTTATTAAATATTTTTTAGTGTTTATTATTTTTGAGAGAGAGAGAGAGACAAAGAGAGAGTGTGAGTGTGGGAGGGACAGAGAGAGAAGGAGAAGGACAGAGGACCAGAAGCAGTATCCAGGCTCTGAGCTGTCATAACAGCACCTGATGCAGGGCTTGAACCCATGAACTGTGAGATCATGACCTGAGCCAAAGTCAGATGCTTAACCAACTGAGACACCCAGGTACTCCAGTCTTTCATTGGTGTTTTATAGTTTATAGAGTACAAGTCTTTCACTTCTTTGGTTAGGTTTATTCCTAGGTATCTTATTATTTTTGGTGCAATTATGAATAGGATTGTTTTCTTAATTTCTCTTTCTGCTACTTCATTATTAACGTATAGAAATACAACAGATTTCTGTACATTGATTTTTTTATCCTATGACCTTACTAAATTCATTTATCAGTTCTACTAGATTTTTGGTGGAGTCTTTAGGGTTTTCTATATATACTATCATGACATCTGTAAATAGTGAAAGTGTTACTTCTTTCTTAACAATTTGGATACCTTTTATTTATTCTTGTTGTCTAATTGCTGTGGCTATGACTTCTAGTACTATGTTGAATAAAAGTGGTAAGAGTGGACATCCTTGTCTTGTTCCTGACCTTAGGGGGAAAGCTCTAAGTTTTGCCCTATTGACTCTGATATTCACTATGGGTTTTTCATACATGGCCTTTATTATGTTGAGGTATGTTCCCTCTAAGCCTACCATCTTTAGGTCATTTATCATGAATGGATTTTGTACTTTGTCAAATGCTTTTTCTGCATCTACTGAAATGATCATATGGTTTTTATCTTTTCTCTTATGGCTGTGATGAATCATGTTGATTGATTTATGAACATTGAACCACCTTTGCATCTCAGGAATAAATCCCACTTGATCGTGCTGAATGATTTTTTAACTTATTGTTGGATTCTGTTTACTTAGTATTTTCTTAAGGATTTTTGCATCATTTTCTTAAGGATTATATCTGCATCAGATATATTGGCCTGTGGTTCTCTTTATTTGTGGTGTCTTTATGGGTGATACTGGCTTCATAAAATAAATTTGGAAGCTTTCCTTTTTCTTCTATTTTTTGGAATAGTTTGAATAGAATAATTATTCACTCTTCTTTGTATGCTTGTAGAATTTGCCTGTGAAGCCATCTGGTCCTGGACTTTTGTTTGTTAGGAGTTTTTTTTATTCTGATTCCGTCTCCTTGCTGGTAATCAGTCTGTTCAAATTTTCTATTTCTTCCTGCTTCAGTTTTTGTCGGTTATATATTTCTAGGAATTTACCCATTTCTTCTAGTTTGTTGAATTTGTTGGCATATTGTGTTTCATAATATTCTCTTATGATTGTTTGTATTTCTGTGGTGTTGGTTGTTATTTCTCTTCTTTCATTGGTGATTTTATTTATTTGAGTTCTTTCTCTTCTATTTTTTTTTTTTTTTTGTCTTTCTCTTCTTTTTTTGATGAGTCTGGGTAGAGCTTTGTCAATTTTGTTGATCTTTTCAGAGTCAGCTCCAGGTTTTTGTTCATCTGTTCTATTGTTTTGTTTTGTTTTGTTTTGTTTTGTTTTGTTTTAGTTTCTATATCACTTGTTTCTGCTTTGATCTTTATTATTTCCTTCCTTCTGCTAGTTTTGTGTTTTATTTTATAGGTCCTTTACATGTAAGGTTAGGTTGTTTGAGATTTTTCTTTTTTTCTTTTTTTAATAATTTTTTTAAGTTTATTTGTATTGAGAGAGAGTATGCACAGGAACAGCAGAGATTGGATGAGAGAGGCAGACAGGGAGGGAGAGAGAGAGAATCCCAAGCAGGTTCTGGACTGTCAGTGCAAGGAGCCTGAAACTGGTGAGTTCATGACCTGAGCAGAAATCAAGAGTCAGATACCCAAATGACTGAGCTACCCAGGCGCCCCTGTTTGAGATTTTTCTTGCTTCTTGAGTAGGCCTGTATTGCTATAAACATCTGCTGCATCCCAGAGGTTTTGGACTTTTGTGTTTTCATTTTCATTTGTTTCCATGTACTTTCCAGTTTCTTCTTTGATTTCTTGGTTGACCCATTCACTGTTTAGTAGCATGTTATTTAAAATTTTTTAAATATTTATTTGTTTAAAAAATGTTTTTAATGTTTATTTATTTTTGAGAGAGAGAGAGAAAGACAGAGCATGAGAGGGGGAGAGACAGAGAGAGAGGGAGACACAGAATCTGAAGCAGGGTCCAGGCTCCAAACTGTCAGCACCGAGCCTGACACAGGGCTCAAACTCATGAACTGTGAGATCATGACCTGAGTCAATGTCGGATGCTCAACCAACTGAACCACTCAGGAGCCCCAGTAGCACGTTATTTAATCTCCATGTATTTGTGGTCTTTCCAGATTTTTATTGTGGTTGATTTCTGGTTTCATAGTGTTGTGGTCAGAAAAGATCCATGGTACGATTTCACTCTTTTTGTGTTTTTGAGGCCTGTTCTGTGGACTAATATGTGATCTATTCTGGAGAATGTTCCGTGTGCACTTGAAAAGAATGTGTATTCTGCTGCTCTGGCATGGAATGTTCTGAATATATTTGTTAAATCCATTTGGTCCGGTGTGTCATTCATAGCTACAGTTTCCTTATTGATTTTCTGTTTTGGTCATCTGTCCATTAATGTAAGTGGGGTGTTAAAGTCCCCTACTATTATTGTATTAGTATCACTTAGTTCCTTTGTTTTTTATTAATTGTTTGATATATCTGGATACTTCCATGTTGGGTGCATAAATATTTATAATTGTTACATCTTCTTGTTGATATATATGAGTATTATATATGTGTGTGTGTATATATATATATATATATAGCGAGAGACACACACAAGTATATATATATACATATATATATACACACACACACAAATGTATGTATATATATACAAGTATTATATATAAGTATATGTGTGTATATATATACAAGTATATATATATGTGTGTGTGTATATATATATATATACACACACACATACAAGTATTATATGTAAGTATTGCCACTTGAGGTTTCTTTTGACATCCATTTGCATGACAAATATTTCTTCACCCCCTCACTTTCAATCTGCAGGTGTCCTTATGTTTGAAATGAGTCTCTTGTAGGCAGCATATAGATGGGTGTTGTTTTTTTTATATACTTTGTCACCCTACATCTTTTGATTGGAACATTTAATCCATTTACATTCAGAGTAATTATTATATGCATTTATTGCCATGTTTTGTGGTTGCTTTTGTAGTTTTCCTCTGATCCTTTATTCTCTTTCTCTCTTTTGTGGTTTACTGGTTTTCTTTAGTAATATACTTCGGTTTCTTACTCTTTAGTTTTTGCATATATATTACTGTTTTTTGATTTGTGATTACCATTCAATTCATATATTAACATCTTCTGCATATAGCAGTGTATATTAAGCTGATGGCTGCTGAATTTTGAACTCATTCTTACTTCTCTCCACTCCACATTTTAGATATTTAGTATCATATTTTGTGTTCTTTTATTTTGTATTTCTCTTGAATGATTTTTACAAATATAGTTAATTTTTGTTTGCTTTTGTGCTTCCTATTTTTCTTACATTTACCTATGGTTTTTGTTTTCCACTCACAGAGTCCTCCTTAATATTTCTTGTAAGGCTGGTTTTGTGGCCATGAATTTCTTTTATCTTTTGCTGGTCTGGGTAACTATTTATCTCTTCTTCTAGTCTGAATGATAGCCTTGCCAGATAGAGTATTCTTGGCTGCAGATTTTTCCCTTTCAGCACTTTGAATACATCTGCCACTCCCTTCTGTCCTATAAAGTTTCGGCTGAAAAATCATCTGATAGCCGTATGGGGTTTCCTGTATGTACCTGTCTACTTTTCTCTTGCAATCTTTAAAATTATTTATCACTATTTTGTGCCATTTTAATTACAATGTGCCTCACTGTGGACCTCCTTCAGTTGAATTTTTTGAGAAACCTCTGTGCCTCCTGAATCTGGGATTTCTGTTTCCCTCCCCAGATTTGGGAACGTTTCAGCTATTATTTCTTCAAATACATTTTTTGCCCTCCTTTCTCTCTCTTCTCCTTCTGGAATCCATATAATGTGAATGTTATTATGCTTCATGGTGTCACTGAGTTCTGTAAGATTCTCATTATGAAGTATTTGTTTTTCTCTCACCTGTTCAGCTTGATTGCTTTCTATTACTCTATCCTCCAGGTCACTGATATGTTTCTCTGCTTCCTGTAGCCTACTATTTATTCTACCTATTGTATTTTTTGTTTCACTTATTGAGTTCTCTGTCTCTGATGAGTTACTTTTTATCTTTTTATGAAGGGTTTCACTGATGTCCTACACCCTTTATGAAGCCCATTGAGTATTTTTATGATCATTGTTTTTTAAATGTTTTTTTGTATTTAAGAAAGACAGTTCATGAGGAGTTGACTGAGCCACCCAGGTGTCCCATATAATCATTACTTTAAATTCTCTATAAGGCATATTACATATTTCTATTTTGCTTAGATCTTCTGCTGTGATTTTCTCCTCTTCTTTCATTTGAGACATATTTCCCTGTTGCCTCATTTTGACTACATCTCTGTGTCTGTTTCTGTGTGTTAGGAAAGTCAGCCCTATCTTTTACTTTTTTTTTTTTTTTTTTTTTTTTTTTTACTTTTGAAAGTAGTGAGTGGCTTTATGAGGAAGAAGTTCTGGGGATGCCTGGGTGGCTTGGTCATTTAAGCAGCTGACTTCAGCTCAGGTCATGATCTCGCGGTTCATGGGTTCAAGCCCCACATCGGGTTATGTGTTGACAGCTCAGAACCTGGAGCCTACTTCAGATTCTGTGTCTCCCTCTTTCTCTGCCCCTCCCCCCCCTCAAAAATAAATAAATATTTTTTAAAAAATTTTAAGAGGTTCTGTAGTGCCATACAGTGTTGTGTCCCCTGTTCACCAGAACATGGTGCTTCAGGGGAGTCTCCTATGTGTGTTGCTTGAATCCTCTATTGTGTCTGAGTCGCTTTTTCTTTCAGTCCAGATGTCTGCACTGCCTCTCTCTCTATTGTGGGCTGTGCTTACTGTCTGTATTGTTAGTGAGACCCAGGCAGGCCAGCTTTGAGGGGACATGACACAGAAGGGCTTGGGGACAGGGCAGCAGTGTTAGCAAAATTTGCACTGAGCTGCTACTCCTACACTTGCCTGGTGGCTGCTGGGGCATGGCTCCTACACTTGCCTGGTGGCTGCTGGGGCATGGCTCACAGGTATGGCAGTGGTCAGGGTCTCATGGCTTCTGTGCATGCTGTAGCTGGGCAGGGTACTCACGTGGTGTTAGCAAAATTTGCACTGAGCTACTAGTTGTAGCTTGGATCTCCTGAAGTCCAGTGGTGGCTTAAAATTTGCTCAGGGTGGAGGCCAGCAGACTTGGAGTGGGTGAATTCTCAGGAGAACATGTTCCCCAGGGAGAACTGCTAACAGGTTAGGCAGTGCTGCCTCCTGCTATGGGGCTGGGGAGAAAAATGGAGAGTGCCAGCTCCTTTGTTCTTAGAGAAGTCCCCCAACACACTCTAAAATCAGTATAAACATATCTCCCTTCTATTGCGCAAACTGTCAGTTCTATGTTGCCTCTCCTGGGGCTGTTGTCTCTTTAAGGGCGGGGACCCAGCCATCACCAGCCCTCCTGGCTCACTCAGTGCTGAGTCAGCTGACTTTAAAGCTCCAAGCTCCAAGTCTTGCTGGTTGTACAAATTCATGGAATTCAGCCCCTCAGGTCTGCAAGGCCAGACCCTATGGGAATTAATTTTCCCTGTGTGGGCTCTCTGGTGCTTTCCTCTTTCGGCCCCTTCTTTCTGCAGGCAGCTCTGACCGTGGTTTCTTCCCTTCCTAACCTCTCCGATGCAGCTTTTTCTCTACATTTAGTTGTGAAGTTTGTTCTGCCAGTCTTTGGATCACTCTCCAGTTTATTTACTTGGATATGAATGATATCTAGTTGTAAACATGGAATGAGGTGAGCTTAGGGTCCTCTTCTACCATCTTCCCAAACCTCCTTGTTTTTCCCCATTTTTCAACCCATCTATTTCCCTATGACAGATTTTTTTTTAAGTAGGCTCCATGCCGAACATGGGGATTGAACTCATAACTCTGAGATCAAGAGCTGCACATTGCACTGACTGGGCCAGCCAAGACACCCCAACAGATTTTTTTTTACTTTCACTTAAGTCAGCCACCATAGCAGCTACTGTAGCAAGGGGCTGATTAACCATAGGGGCAAGGACAGATGCTAAAGTCTTGTAACATATCCCTGGGGCTGACTCTAAGATACAGCCTTTCATACCAGAGGAAAATAATTCATTATCTGGGCCTCTAAAATGCTGAGCATCAGGGCGCCTGGGTGGTGCAGTCGATTAAGCAAGTATCTAACTCTTCATCTCCGCTCAGGTCATGATCTCACAGTTTGTGAATTTGAGCCCTGTATTGGGCTCTGTGCTGATAGTGCAGAGCCTGCTTGGGATCTTTTCTCTCCTTCTCTGTCCTTCCCCTGCTTATGCTCTCTCTCTCAAAATAAATAAACTAAAAAAAAATTAATTAAAAAATAAAATAAAATGCTGGGTATAAATGCCATGTTTCATTGCCAGTTCCTGTATAATTTCCTGTAGTTCTTCATTAGAGGTCCAGTGTAATGGAGGTCCAGTGTACTTTGTTAGGCCAGGCTATGTTTTTTTTTTTTTTTTTTTTTTTTTTTTTTTAATGTTTACTTATTTTTGAGAGAGAGAGAGAGTGAGCAGGGGAGGGGCCTAGGGAGAGAGGGACAGAGAATCCGAAGCAAGCTCTGTGCTGACAGCAGCAAGCCTGATGCAGGGCTCAAACTCATGAACTAGGAGAGCATGATCTGAGCCAAAATTAGATGCTCAACTGACTTTGGCACCCAGGTGCCCCAGGCCAGACTATTTTAATGCCAGCATTTATCCAGTTAGTCATGGCAATTTTCACCCAATGTCTGTGGCATATAATCTTTGTCACAAGGCAGGCTGGGTAAGTAACTGAGGCCATTTTTGACTCATGACTGGCCTGGGTCTTTGTTTGAATCAAACAGCATGCCTATAAATCATTTTTGTCCCCTATAATAATGTCCTCCTCATCAGAAGAGTCATTATCCCAGGGATCCCATGCTTAAGGGCCCCAATTCTCTTGAGTTATAATAATTCTCCTTTTAGGGCATTATAGTCTGCACCCATGCATCTTTGTCATCTTACATGCTTTTTATTTTTAAGTTTATTTACTTTTTTAGTAGTCTTATACCCAATTTGGGGCTCAAACTCATGATGCTGAGCTCAAGAGTTGTATGTTCTTCCTACTGAGCCAACCAGACACCCCACATGCCATAATTTCTAAGGATTCCTCCTGCTGTTGGATTCTTTTGGACAAAATGTCCATATTAGAAAAACATGCACCTCGTACATCTTTTTCCAAAGTCAACACTTCTCTAGTCCATTCCAATACTCTCCTTACCTATAATTCCCTGTCGATAGCATCTCTTAATGAACAGATCAATGGCCAAGCTACTGTTGCAAAAGTTTGTTCACTTTCCCTTCTCCATTTCCTTTTCCCCACCATTTCAGATAAGATATCTAACAATCCCTGGGGCATTTTGGGACATCCCTGTACCCATGCACCGGTCCAAAATATTCAAAAACATGACCAAATCTTCCCAGATGGAGATGGCTGGCCAACCTGGGTTTTCCCCCTCAGACAACAGGCTTTCTCTTGGCATGGCCCCATTACCCATGTTGTTTTATTTTTAGCATCCTGGTTTGCTTGCCAATAGTTAGAAGGTGGTAGAAGAACAGTAAAGTATCCTCCAGACTGAGAAAACACTTTGAGACTGAAAAATGAAGGAAGCCACTCCATACTGTTTATACAGAGTTTTATTCAAGAAAATTTGCTGATGTGGGGGATCAGGTAGGCAACAGTCCAGGTGCTGGTCAGCTATTTTCTGCCCAGTTCAGACTTTATCCACAGCTTTTATATAGCAAGGGGCATTGTGATGAGGTCAAATGGTGGTTATCTAAAGTGGCCTTCTGTGCACCAGAACAAGCCTTCCCATATTCTAGTCAAGGCATACTTTAATTTCCATGGGGCCTCGAACATGTAGCCCTGAGGAAGGTCATTGTACGGGCATGAAGAAGACAGAGGGTCAAAAATGGAGTCAATGTTTTCAGCATTCCTACACCATCTAAAGCAAATATGGCAAATGGTATATAATTGTTGAATCAAGGCAATGTAGAGGTGTTCATGATATATATGTTATTCTTTTATTTTTCCTTTGTTTGGAAACTTATAATAATAATAATAAAGCAGTGGGACATTAGCCTAAGACACAACAGTCAGGTGAATAGAACCAAGATCCCAAGGCATATCTTAGTACACATAAAAACTTAATATATAAAAAAAGAGAAAGAATTTGTAAAAACATTCAATGTAGTTTCACATAAGACTAAATTCCAGGGCACCTGGCCGGCTCATTCAGTAACGTATGCAACTCTTGATCTCAGGGTTGTGAATTCAAGTCCATGTTGGGTGTAGAGATTACTTACAAATAAAATCTTAAAACAAAAAAAAAAAAACCCAAATTCCAGATAAGTAAATATAAAAATATAGCTACACATATGAAAGGAATACAGAGATGAATACCTAATCTCTGGTAGGGGAAAGGTTCTGTATATACTAAAATAATGAACAAAAGTAAATAGTTATGTTATATTAATAATGGATATATAATTTTTTAACATATAACATAATCAATGTAGCTATTTCCCTAACTGTAGATATGCATCTCTACCCCAGATCCTTTGCCTCCAGCTTTCTTGCTTTGCACATGCAGTTCCCTCTGCCTGAATTGCTCTTCCCCTGATATTGCTGTGGCTTGCTCCCTCAGTTCATTCAGCTTAGGTGTCACATCACTGAAGAGACCTGTTCTTGTCACTCATCTAAAATGATATTAAAGCAAGTCACACTATATCCCCTTCTTTGTTTTATTGTTCGTAACACTTACATATTTGTCATGATCTTATGTTTGTTTTCCAACTGTCTCCCTCACTAGATTGTAAGCTCCATGAGGTAAACAAACAAACAAAAACCCTGCCTTCTCACTGTTATATCCCAGAGTCTGGAACATTGCCTGGTGCCTAGTATGTGCTCAAAATAATACATTAAATTGCATTGTGTTGCATTACATTACATCAATCAGTACAAATTTTGATAATGAATCTAAAAAGAAACAGGTGCTATGAGAGATAATAACAAAGTCAATCTAATTTGGAGAATGCAAGGAAGGTTTTGCTGAGGAAGTGATATTAGCTGAAATCTGAATGTCAAATCAGATGTTAAGTAGGGAAAGAGGCATTTTCCAGGTAAAGGGAACAATGTAGACAAAGGTTCAAAAAATAGAACAGCCATATATGAGCAGGTAAAACTGCTATGCCTGGAGCATAGTGAGGGAGGAAGGGGAGAGAAAGAGTAGGGAGAGTTGCTTAAAATGGTATAGAACTTGGGGGCACCTGGGTGACTCAGTTAAGCATTCAACTTCAGCTCAGGTCATGATCTCACAGTTTATGGGTTCAAGCCCTGCATTGGGCTCTGTGCTGACAGCTCAGAGCCTGGAGCCTACTTCAGATACTGTGTTTCCCTCTTTGCCCCTCCACTGTTCATGCTCTGTCTCTCTCAAAAATAAACATAAAAAAAAATTAAAATGGTATGGAGCTTAAAAAGTTGAGTGGGACTGGGATGCTTGGATGGCTCAGTTGGTTAAGCACCTGACTTTGGCTCAGGTCATGATCTCAGAGTTTGTGAGTTCGAGCCCCTGTACTGCCCCTGTACAGTGTCAGACTCTGTACTGACAGCTTAGAGCCTGAAGCCTGCTTTGGAATCTGTGACTCCCCCTCCCTCTCTGCCCCTCAACTGCTCACTCTCTGTCTCTCAATAAATAAATGTTAAAAAAAACTTTTTTTGAAAATTGAGTGGGACCCTTAGAAATGATTTATTCAATCAAGTCCCTTGGTTTATAGAAGGAGTTACTGAGGGCAAAGAGTTGACTGTTTTATTTGTATTGTCAGAAGCAATGTTAGAACACAGGCCTGCTGATCTTAACTCCAAGATCCTCTCTATTGGAAAGGTTACTTGATCATTAAACTAGCATTTCAAGTCCTATAAATAAAGATGATCCCTTAATTATTGCTGTGAATATCTCAAGTTCCTGCCTATTCTGAAGCATTCTCCCTGCTTCTGTTAAGAGGACAATCATTTCTGGGCACCTGGGTGGCTCAGTCAGTTAAGCATCTGACTTTGGCTCAGGTCATGATCTCGTGGTTTGTGAGTTAGAGCCCCACATCAGCCTCTGGGCTGACAGCTCAGAGCCTGGAGCCTGCTTTGGATTCGGTGTCTCCCTCTCTCTCTGCCCCTCCCCAGCTTATGCTCTGTGTCTCTCTCTCCTTCAAAAAAAAAATAAACATTAAAAAAAAATTTAAGAGCACAATCATTTCCTTTGGGAAAGCATCTCTCCCACATTATCAGGCCATGTATCTGAATGAGATGATGCCACACCAGGCCACAGGCCTGCCCAAGACTTTCACTTTAAGTCCTGAGAGTTGGGGTTGCATATCAGATTGAATTAGATTCAATACATGTAACAACCCCTGCCCAAGTGGCTTAATCACACACAAATGGATAAAGAGGGGCTCATGCATGCTCTCTCTCTCAAAAAAAAAAAAAAAAAAAAAGGAGAGAGAGAGAAATATGGACAAAGAAATATCCCATTCCTATGACATTAGATGAGAACCTGGACCTAGCACCCCTTAAAAGCAAGATACCTTTAAACTGTGAGCTAAAAATTTCTCTCTCTTGATCTCTCACCAAAAATGTTTTGTACCCCAAATCTCATGTATTTCATGAGTGTCTAGAATCTTCCAAACTAAATTATATGGTAATGCTTAGACATGAGGGTATATTAACAGGAATTCAGCATTAGGAAGATAACATAGCTTAGTCAAACACACAAACTTTGGAGTCATGTCGCCTGAATCCAAATCCTGCCTCCACTACTCATTAACGTGGTGACTTCAGATGAATTTAAATTCCAGACTCTTTAACTATAAAGCAGAAATGAAAATAATACCTAGCTCATATAGTTACTGTGAGAAGTAAATGATATATTGTAGGTAGAACAGCTGATGAAAATAAATTCTTTAATGAGTGAGATATTCTGAGAAATGCAGAACTGATTTTATTTAGCAGTGCTTTCTATGACTGAGCTAGGAAGGGCTAGAAAGCCAAGAGCAAAGAGCAACTTTTCTCTTGAGCATTTCTGTGCCCACAGCCCCTTTGTGATTGGGAGAAGAAACCTTGAAAGAAGTGTGATCCCTACAAAATAAAGGCCCTTGTCAGTCTGAGCAGGGAGAAGCAGGAGCAGGAGCCCAGATCATGGTCACCTGGTAGCATCTGTGTAGAAAAAGAAAAGGAGTACACTGCTTGGGTTTGAGCGACTTAGAGGGAAGCACCTGGGAAAATGTTTTGACATATTTCTACCCCACCGGAGTCCCCGTCCTCCACTGCATTATGCTTTTGCTCTCAAGGCCACAGAAATCACAAAGCAGAGTAAATGCAAAATAGTATCTTTGATATGCCCAGCACAGAGTCTGGCATGCAATCAATATTCAGTAAACATCCTTCAAGTCCCAAAGATACTTAGACCTATAAACATTATATGCTTGGATCCATGTTGAGTATTTGTTCTGCAACCAGAACTAAATAACACCCCAAGTTAGCATTTGATATCTTGTTTCAAAGGAAACTGGCAGTGATTAGTTTTATTACTTTAAAGAACTGCCACCCCAAAATCCCTGCCCTTTGGAATATACAGGTCTTATTATTTAGATTAGGTTAGCTAGGTCACCAGTGAAAAGAAACCTGAAATAATAGTGGCTTATTTCTTTTCATCTAAATGAGATCTAGAGATTTGACAGTCTAAGGTTGGTATGATGGGGCCACAGTCAATTTTCTAGGTTTTTCTCTCTCCCATCCTCATTACATGCCTTCCACCTCATGGTTCAAGCTAGCTATACAAGTTTCAGCTATCACATCCACACTCAATCCAGCAGGAAGTAGGGATGGGAGAAATAGGGCGTGCCTTTTCATTTAGGGACATTTCTGGGTTGTTGTATACACAACTTTCATTGCATCTTGATGGCCAGAAATAAGTCATGTGGCTATACTCAGTTGCAAGGGGCAAAAGCTAGAAAATGTAAATGATATTGGGATAGCTATGTGCTCAGGCAAAAATTAGCATTCCATTATAAACGGAGAGGTAGGTAATAGATACTAAAATTGATCTCTCCCATACAGAAACATTCTGGCCAGTAAACATTTGCATCAACAATGGAAAGATGGGGATAGGGGCGTGAGGGGAATGGTAGAACATGGAACACTTAACAGGGAAAGATTCATCAAATCTTCCTTCCCTGAATTGAGCATGCATTTCCTGGAAGACCTCAATTAAGTCAGAAAGTAACATTTATAGAGGGCCTACTATGTGCCCAGTACTTTAAAAGCAATTACTGCCATGCCCAGTCTCATGTGAATTCCTGATCTAACAACTCTGTGAATTCCTTTAAACAGACAATCCACTCAGCTCTTAGCTGAGTCCTTGTAAATGTCCAGCTAGAGTCCCTGGATTTACCAAACAGCAAATTTATGAAGTAAATACATGTATCTCTCTATTAAAATTAAAGGAGAGAGAAGCAGATTCAGAAAGATGACTGTGGCAATGGGTGATACAGAAAATGTACTGGAAGAGGATCATGTTTCTTTCATTGACCAGCATGTGCAGTGTGAAAAGACAAGAAAGCAAAAGCCTGATTCAAAGCCCAGAAGACCACTAATTCACTGTTAAGGGCAGGCAATGTGCTGAAGAATTTGCTTCCAGACCTGGGCTGTTACCACATGCATAAACAGGATTCTGATGCAAAACTGGCCACTGGCTCAACACAACTGCTAAACTCTGATGGCCTTGCTCAGATTGTAAATTTCATTGCATAAATAATAAGTACTGTTCTTTCTAAGGATCCAATAGAAATAGACATATTTTTATTTTATCTCTTCTTTTTGAAGTGATTTTTTTTTTTTTTTTGAGAGAGAGAGACAGAGAGAACAGACAGAGTGAGGAAGAGAGAGAGTCCCAAGCAGGCTCCAGGCTGTCAGTGCAGAGCCCAACATACACAGGGCTAGAACCCACAAACCATGAGATCATGACCTGAGCAGGTCTTGAATCCACAAACCATGAGATCATGACCTGAGCCGAAACTAAGAGTCGGACACTTAACCAACTGAGCCACCCAGGCGCTCAAGTTAATTTCAAAAAAAAAACAAAAAACTTATTTTTTAAAAAATACTATGTGTTTTGTAATGGAAAAAATATCACACAGAAGACAGTGCTGTAGGTAAGCAAGGGAGTTACCTCAAGCAAAGGAGCATTTGCTGTGAGAGGAGGAGTAGAAACTCAGCTCTCTGACTGCAAGGATTGCAGCTAAGTCCTGGCTCTGCCACTTATTGAAGTGTGTGTTTTAGCAGATCTTAACCTTGCTCCACCACTATTCTTCATTAGTAAAATCCAGTTATTGTGGGTTATAAATAAATGAAATGTTCCTTTCCCTTCCTTTCCTTTTCTTATACTTCCAAAGTATTCATGTTCACAGCCCCAAATATTTATAGAGATTGCTATTTTTTATTTGCTTGCATTACAGTCTCCTAACGTCAGTAAGTCAACATGATGCAAGAGGATCAAGACCTTTTTAGTCATTTACTGGGCTGAAATCTTGTCATACATGCCTACAGGATCCAAATTGGCAAAAGCCATATCGTTCAAAAGACCTGAGAATATGAGAAGTTCAGAGTAATGTCAGGTACAGGATAACAAATGTCAGGGAGACATTGGTAGGATTATTTGGGTAGTTTAGTCACCACTCCAAGCCATAACGCATATCTTCATTATTAAATATCACAGACAGGCAACCTCAGAGCTAATCTGATGCCACGTCACTTAAACACTGAACAAGATGTAAAGTCTTCCCAAACTTTTTATGCAAGATCCAGATCAGGGCAATCCACTCCAACCCTACCCTGAGCACCAGTCTTAGAGGAATAAACTATCAGGAATGAGCCAGCACCAGGGCACCCTTTCACAAAGCTTTCCATAAGAAGCCACTTACATGCCTGCCCAAACCCAGTGATTCCAACCCCTTGACAGAAAATTAAAAGAACAACAAACATGGCATAAAAGCACCAGTGTAGCTCCCATGAAATAAATGTTGAAAATATATCAAAAGGAACTCCAAATTATTAGCTTAAGTGGGGTGTCACCACATCTCAGGCAAGCCCTGCCACCTGCCCAAAGTTTGAAATTGTCCTAGAGCCTGATAACCCAGGCTGAGCCTACAGGTATAGCGTGGCTGATCCAGGCTGCAGGGAGAAGAGGCTCAAAAGTTTTAGGTCAGTCAGGACTTTTCTTGAAGCATGGAGAGACATTTTACAGTCTCTTGGTTAAAGGAAATTATCTGGGGGGCTGGGGAAACAGTTGAGAGTCTTTACAGTGATTCAAGGTGAGGGCTTCAGAGAGTGGTTTCAATGGTGTGAATACAAAGAAGGCAATCACAAGTCAGAGTGGCCAAAATGAAGAAATCAGGAGACTATAGATGCTGGAGAGGATGTGGAGAAACAGGAACCCTCTTGCACTTTTGGTGGGAATGCAAATTGGTGCAGCCGCTCTGGAAAGCAGTGTGGAGGTTCCTCAGAAAATTAAAAATAGACCTACCCTATGACCCAGCAATAGCACTGCTAGGAATTTATCCAAGGGATACAGGAGTACTGATGCATAGGGGCACCTGTACCCCAATGTTTATAGCGGCACTCTCAACAATAGCCAAATTATGGAAAGAGCCTAAATGTCCATCAACTGATGAATGGATAAAGAAATTGTGGTTTATATACACAATGGAATACTACGTGGCAATGAGAAAAAATGAAATATGGCCTTTTGTAGCAACATGGATGGAACTGGAGAGTGTGATGCTAAGTGAAATAAGCCATACAGAGAAAGACAGATACCATATGGTTTCACTCTTATGTGGATCCTGAGAAACATAACAAAACCCATGGGGGAGGGGAAGGAAAAAAAAAAAAAAAAAAAGAGGTTAGAGTGGGAGAGAGCCAAAGCATAAGAGACTGTTAAAAACTGAGAATAAATTGAGGGTTGATGGGGGGTGGGAGGGAGGGCAGGGTGGGTGATGGGTATTGAGGAGGGCACCTTTTGGGATGAGCACTGGGTGTTGTATGGAAACCAATTTGACAGTAAATTTCATATATTAAAAAAAACAAACAAACAAACAAAAACAAAAACAAAAACAAAGAAGGCAATCACAGTGGTGATTTTTCTGGGTGAATCGCTGAATCCCTGTTTCTCAGAATTATACAAGCCAGAACATTATTTGGGAAATTTATTTTTAATAATAATTTTAAAGCTAGAATAAGTCACAGGGATAAGTGTCCAGCATAGGAAACATAGTCAATCGTGTTGTAATAGTGTTGTATACTGACAGATGGTGGCTACACTTGTGGTGAGCATAGCAGAATATATACACTTGCTGAATCACTATGTTGTACACCTGAAACTAATGTAATATCGTATGTCAACTATACTTCAATAATTTTTTAAAAAAACCTATATACCAATGAATTTTTATGTTTATATCTAATAACTATTTTATTTATTTATTTATTTATTTATTTATTTATTTATTTATTTTAGAGAGCAATTGAACATAAGCAGCAGAGGGAGAGAAAAAGAATCTTATGCAGGCTCCATGCCCAGCATGAAGCCCTATGTGGGGCTTGATTTCAACACCTTGAGATCATGACCTGAGCAGAAATCAAAAGTCAGATGCTTAACTGACAGAGTCACCCAGATGCCCTACTAACTCTCTATTCATATGTATTTTGTCTGTTTTCATAATAATAAAAAAATTTTTATGACACACTTTTCTTAAGTTACTACAGATTTCTTTCCTTTTCTCTAGGGTCTGACATGAGGACAGTCCATTCCACAATCAATACTGCTATGTAAAACATGGGAGAGCAGAAGAAAAGAGGGTGGAGAATTCTTGGTCTTCATCAGTTTGTGATTCTTGCATATACATGCCCTTGCTACCATACCATTCTCTATCCCTCTTCTTCCTGGAAAGAACAAGTAGGGCAGTATGATGTTTCTGCTGGTGGGACTTTTTTTTAAATTGAGGTGATGTTAAAAAAAAAAAAAGTTAAAATAAATAAATAAATAAATTGAGGCGATGTTCAGATAACATAAAATTAACCATTTAAAAGTGAACAATTCAGTAGCATTTAGTAAATTCACAATGTGTGCAAACCTTACCACCATCCTGTTTCAAAACCTTTTCATCACTCCAAAAGGAAAATCCATAGCCATTAAGCAGGTATTTCTTCTTAATCCTACACCTTAGTAACCCCTAATCTGCTTTCTGTGTTTCTGAGACCATGCTTGGTCACTTCTTCCCTAACAAATCCATGGAGACATGCAGGCTGTAATGTCTCTGTGACCTCAGAGAGACTAGAATGTAGATCACTCTGAGAACATGGTCAAACTGTGGACCTCCCTGGGGGAAATTATTCTGTTCCTTTAACAAGAATATATAGGAATTGGATTAAGAAATCAAGTCATCATATATTCAAAATCCCCTAATAGATGAATTGATAGACTTCTTATAACTCACTGGTAAGATCTAGTCTCATAGCCACTACTACATGCTGGGAAACAGCTTCTGTACTTATAGACAAGCCAAGGAGAAGAGAGTTGGGACACTTTTACAGTCAGAATAAGAAGTATATATGTATATATTTAAATGCCAATAATTCAATCACTTGAAAAGGAGACATTGGCCTAATAATAAATTAAATGTATATAATTAAGCCCAATATTAGTGAAGGGTAATCATGATGGGGAAATACACTCCTAAAAATATTTTTAAACTTTTTAAATAATATATGTATATTATAAATATATAAATAATATTATATATTATATATACATTTTTTCATTTGAGAGACCGAGAGTGGGAAAGGGACAGAAGGAGGGAAAGAGAGAGAGAGAGAGAGAGAGAGGGAATCTTAAGCAGGCTTTATGCTGTAAACCTGATGCAGGGCTCAATTCCATGACCCTGGGATCATGACGTGAGTCAAAATCAAGAGTTGGATGCTTAACTGACTGAGCCACCCAGGCGCCCCAAACTTTTTAAAAAACAAAGTAGTACTTTGGGAGCCTGGGTGGCTCAGTCGGTTAAGTGACCGACTCTTGGTTTCAATTCAGGTCATGATACAATTCATGGGTTTGAACCCCGCAACAGGCTTAGCACTAAAAGTGCAGAGCCTGCTTGGGATTCTCTCTTTCTCGTTCTCTCTGCACCTCCCCTGCTCACTCACTGTCTCTCAAAATAAATAAACATTTAAAAAAATAGTAGTACTTGATATTACAAGATATAATGAATACCCTTCCTGTAATATAAGTAAAAGACAAGAGAAAAGGAATAATCAAAGGTCACTCCCAAATTCTGAGTCTAGAAAATGGGAGAGTATTAGCATACATAACAGAATAGGTCTATCCAAGAGGAGAGTGAGTTTAGGGTATAGGAAGTTGACTTTGCTTCCAAAACCGTGAGTTTGAGGTAGGGAGGAAGGCTACTCAAGGGAAGGCAGAGAACACGCCAGTGATAATGTAGGGTTAAAGTCAGAGGTCAAGTCTAGGAATCTGGGCCTAAGAGCCATCTACTTTCAGTGTGTGTGTGGGGGTACGTAGGGGGGGATGGGGTAAAGAAAAGGTGGGAAGTTAGTATATCATATCCAAGCAAGGTCTCTGGGAAGGGGTGTGACCAAACAGATCAGATCAAAACTTAGGGATCACCCATATTTAAGAATAGAGAGCAAAGCCCCTGAAGGAAGCAAGGAAAAGTCTTGAGAAACAAAGAGGAGACACAGTATGGCTTAGAATCCTGGAGACCAGAAAGGAGAAATGTCAGGATTGGGTGGGTAGGGGCATTGTGTCCATATGCCTCAGAAAGGTCAGGGGAAAGGGAAACAGGAAAAGAGTCAATGAAGTTTACACCGAGGAGACCCCTGTGGCCTCTGAGAGAGCATCTGCCCGAGGTTCAGAGCCTGTCCATGCAGGGCTGGAGTTGAGAGAGTGACAAGGGATGGGATGCAACAGATTTCAGTCTTCAGATGTCTGGTGATGAAAGAATGGAGGAAAATCCCATGGTGGTTTGAAGGAAAACGACAGAGCAAGTTTTCAAAGCAGCAGACCCTGACCTTCGTGGCATATTCACGTGGGGTTTCCTGGCTGGTGCTGGCCAAGGTGGTGTAATCCAGCACTCTCTGGTCAGAGTTTTACACCAACAGGTATCATAGAGTAAATTCCAAAGTTCACTCAGTGGCCAGCTTGTGAAAAGAGCAAATAAACCATGAGTGGTTTTTCTTCAAATCTATACAAAAATGACCTCTGGAATTGCAGATAGAACCTCTACCTATTTTGGAAAGGAGTTCCATCATATATAGACACCGCATCAGAAGATGAACAGCTCATTCACATATTTGGAGAAGCTGGAGCCTAGCCAAACACAGTTCTCATTAAAAAATGGGGATGAAGAAGGCTGAGTACGGTGGAGATGAAAACAAACAAGATGAAAAACCTCTAACTTTGTCAGGCTGAGACTGGCTGCTGCTGCTGGTGGTGGTGGTGCCCTCCCTAGGAGGGACTTGGAGAGTCTGCAAGATAGAAGAAGGGTCATAGGACTAGTGCATAGTCCAGGGGGTGGCATAAGAGTGGGAGTAGGCATATTTTAGGAGCCTGGAATCTGGGGGGGAGGGGTCAGCTTTTAGCAATAGCCACTGCTGTGGTAGAGTGGGGAGGGGATCTTTCACCACAAGCAGCCAGAGCTTGGCCTCAGGCAACTGGTTTTTTGTTTGTTGTTTATTTTTAAAGCTGTAGGAGGCAGAGGTTCTAGCAAGCAGTAACTCCAAAGCAAGGTCTGGTCACTTGAATTTCATGAGGTAAATACTCCAATAATACAGTAAGGAATCCATGAAATCCTAGAGACACTGGGGTAATAGAAAATCCACTTGGAACTTAAGATAATTTTGGTGGCAGGGTCAATGAATCATGCAGAGTGCCCATTACTAAAAATCCAGGCAGAATCCCAGTTTATTGGAATCAGGGAATAAGATCCAAGTAGATCACCACCCACCCCCACCCTAGGCTAAATAGGAAAACTAATCTCCTAAGTATTTCCCTGTTTAGAGACCAGATTAATGGATTACTCTTAGAGTCTGGAGTAGGTGAAGGCCTGCAGCAGGGGATGATGTGGGAGGGATTTGGAGCCAGAATGAGGTCAGTCATTGCCAAAGCTATGTGTCCAGCTCAGCATTAGGCATCAACTCCTGTACTGTTTTCCACACCACCAAACAATTCCCCAGTTCTCAGGGGACACCAACATGGTGTCCTACAAATTTAACAATTCTGACATTATCTACTTGGAGATAGCATCAGATCCCACAGGTTAAGAGCTCAGTCCCACAAGACTGCCCCCATTTCAGATGCCAGTTACAAGTCTAGATTGTCACCTGTACTGGCTGACCACCTATACATTAGAGGTTCCCACAACCCTCTCCTGGGTTTGATTACTTAGCTAGAGCAGCTCACAGAACTCAGAGAAACTTTTTTTTTTTTAAGCTTATTTATTTTGAGAAAGAGAGAGAGTGCTTAAGTGCATGGGCAGGGGAGGGGTAGAGAGAGAGGGAGAGAATCCAAAGCAGGCTCCCCACTGTCAGCACAGAGCCCTGTCAGCCCAGAGCCTGACTTGGGGCTCAAATTTACAAACTGAGATTATGATCTGCTGAAATCAAGAGTCGGCCACTAAACTCACCAAGCCACCCAGGTACCCCTCAGAGAAACATTTTCATACCTTTACCACCTTATTATAAAGGACATTATAAAAGATACAGGTGAACACCCAGATGAGAGGGTACACTGGAGCTTCTGTCCCTGTGGAATTAAGGTATGCCAGCCTCACTGCACTTGGATGTCTTCACCAACCCAGAAGCTTATGAAATCTTGCCATTCAAGAGTTTAACCTGTAACATCCCCTCTACCTTCCCCTCCCTGGAGGTCAGTAGGTGGGGCTGAAAGTTCCAACCCTCTAATTGCTTGGTCTCTCTGGTGACCAGCCCCATCCTGAGGCTATCCAGGGGCTCCACCCTAAGTTACCCCATCAGCATAAACTCAGGTATGCTAAAAAGGGATTTTTTATGAATAACTTTTTTTTTTTATGAATAACTTTCAAAAGAGTTTTAAAAAACTACTCTCATTCAGGAAAACAACAACAAAAGCACTCTCACTTAAGAAATTCCAAGGGTTTTAGGAGTTTTGTGTCAATAACCAGGGAGGGACTAAGACTAAATATATTTCTTATTAACCACACATCCCCACATGGAATTAGAATGATCCATGACGCTGTGGCATTCTAGTTCCTTAGCACCCAGTTGGGAATCCTTGGGGCTCCATCATCTCTGACTCTGACCTTATGCCAGGGTTAGTATTCTCTTCCAGTTCTAGGCAATGGGTGAGAAAGGGAGATGCAGGGTTGGAAGAGTACTGGGCCTGGCCTGGGTTCTGTCCTCCTCAGCTCTGAGGAACAATAAACAGGTCCTAAGAGGAACTCACTCATGGGGGCACCTGGCTGGCTCAATCTGAAGTGCATGCAACTCTTGATCTCAGGGTCTTGAGTTCAAGTCCCATGTTGGGTGTAGAGATCACTTAAATACATAAACTAAAAAAAGAAAAAAAAGAGAAATTCACTCATGATCCTCAAAGGTGGTTCTCCTCCCCTAAGTCTTCTCTCTATAGAAATGGCATATGAATGTTAGCCTCTGGGGGCGCCTGGGTGGCGCAGTCGGTTAAGCGTCCGACTTCAGCCAGGTCACAATCTCGCGGTCTGTGAGTTCGAGCCCCGCGTCAGGCTCTGGGCTGATGGCTCAGAGCCTGGAGCCT
>NC_064807.1:31455730-31488402 GCF_023721935.1 Panthera uncia
ATGGGGCGCCTGGGTGGCGCAGTCGGTTAAGCGTCCGACTTCAGCCAGGTCACAATCTCGCGGTCTGTGAGTTCGAGCCCCGCGTCAGGCTCTGGGCTGATGGCTCAGAGCCTGGAGCCTCTTTCCGATTCTGTGTCTCCCTCTCTCTCTGCCCCTCCCCCGTTCATGCTATGTCTCTCTCTGTCCCAAAAATAAAAAAAAAAAAAAAAAAAAAAATGAATGTTAGCCTCTGACCTGAGGACAAAGACAACCAGAAGCCTTCACACTGTTAAAAATGTTTTGTTTTGTTTTTTTAAAAGAGGCACCTGGGTGGCTCAGTCGGTTAAGCGTCAGTCGGTTAAGCTCAGGGTGAATTCGAGCACCACATCAGGCTCTGTGCTGACAGCTCAGAGCCTGGAACCTGCTTCAGATTCTGTGTCTCCCTCTCTCTCTGCTCCTTCCCTGCTCACACTCTGTCTCTTTCTGTCTCTCAACAATAAATAAATGTTAAAAAAAAAATTAAGAAGCCTTCACACTCTGCACACTGTAGATCATATCTTCCCTTTTTAATTAAAATTTCCACTTCAGTGCAGCCTGATTTCATTCACTCCCTGGGGGGTTCTGCTCCTGTAACATTTTCATTGCCAATTACTTTATGACTCCCTTATTTAAGGCATACAGTCTTCCTTTTAACCATCAACTCTCCTCTCAATCTCCTCTAGGTTAATCAACCCAGTATGAAACTGACTGAGGGTCAGAGAAACTCAAGGTTAGGAGGGGTCAGGCAGCAGTCATAGGCTGAAGACATTTCAGACACAGGAGTAGAGACCATATGCTTTTAGGGGCTTCAGCAGCTAAAGGCTGGCCTCACATATTTACAGAACCACATGCAGAAGCATACAGAGACTGAGAACACCATCAGCAGAGTGTTGCTGTCAACCTGAGCACTAGCTTCTTTAGAAGCTGGTCTCTACTTCTGGGATTTTCACTTTTCTCTTACCCCACTTTATCAAATGTGGACCTGACTCTAAACTCTATACTTTAACTACTCTGTATGTGCAAGAAAACATAAAGGACTGGCCCGTGTGTCCCCTACTATCTCTAGTAATGGCCAATTTAACAGAGACTTGAAGGGAAGGACCAAAGCAGAAGGTAATATTATTGGCATATGTACATTCACTTTACAGCCCAGGGCTTAGTATGTAATGACTTCGGAGTCAAAAAGTGTGTGTTGAAGTGAAAGCCAAAACTATTCATACGTGGGAGATCAGAATTCAATGTCCTTCACCTGCCTGAATTCTGTGGATAAGATCAGAATGTGGAAGGCAACAGACAAAACAAACAGGAACTGAACTACACAGGGTAGTTCTGGGTCAAGGTGGAGAACCCTCTCCAGTGATCTACTTCATTGGTACCTTATACCTCTCAGCAGATTTTTAAGCTCTCTTCTTTTCCCCTTTAAAAAGGGCATCTTTTACACACATTCCTATCAGACTATACACATTCTTTTGGCCTCTGTGTCTCTGTCTATGGGGTGCCCAGACCACTCCTCCACCTCCACCTGTCCTATCAAAACTCTACCATTCTGTAATGCACATCTATTACTGTATATCCTGAAAATATATCTGTATTCTCTTTTTTTATTATTTTTTTAACGTTTATTTAGTTTTTGACAGAGAGAGAGACAGAGCATGAGCAGGGGAGGGGCAGAGAGGGAGGGAGATACAGAATCCGAAGAAGGCTCCAGGCTCTGACCTGTTAGCACAGAGCTTGATGCGGGGCTCGAACTCATAGACTGTGAGATCATGACCTGAGCCAAAGTCAGACGCTCAACCGACTGAGCCACCCAGGCGCCCCATCTGTATTCTCTTTTTAAGTTGAAACAAAGAACAGCGAAACAAAAAATAAAACAAACAAAAAACCCCCCTCATACCTCAAACCAAAGAGCAGCAATTGTCACTCATACATGATGTCTTATTCTACCCCTCTTATCTGTGTACCTGTGGGCATTACTTACCCTCCATAAGACTCAATTTCCTCACCTAAAAATGGGAATATTAACAACCACTTAACATGAATTAGAAATACATAAAGTGAGGGGCGCCTGGATGGCTCAATCCCACGTCAGCTCTGTGCTGACAGCTCAGAGCCTGGAGCCTGCTTCAGATTCTGTGTCTCTCTCTCTGCATCTCCTCTGCTCACACTCTGTCTCTCTCTATCTCTCTCAAAAATAAATAAACATTACAAAAAATTAAAAAAGAAAGAAAGAAAGAAAGAAAGAAAGAAAGAAAGAAAGAAATGAAGTGGTGCCTGGGTGGGGCTCAGTCCAATTCTTGATTTTAGCTCAGGTTGTGATCCCAGAGTCCTGGGATGGAGTCCGAGTCGGGCTCTACGCTGAGCATGGAGCCTGCTTGGGATTCTCTCTCTCTCTCTCTCTCTCTCTCTCTCTCTCTCTCTCTCTCTTCCTCTGCCCATCTCCCCTGCTTGCGTGCACTCTCTCTCAAACAATAAACAAACAAGCAAATTAATTAGTTAATTAAAAAAATGAAAATAAATTTTCAAAAATGAAAATATATGAAATGGTCTATATAAAGTGCCTAACAGGGTCCTGACATATAGTAAACTCTCAATACATATTAATTCCCTTTCTCTATCTTACTGCTTACACCATTATAAAATAATTCATACCTCCTTTGCCACAATAAAACTTCTTTTGTGAGAACAAAATCCACACATTGCACACTCCACTTTTTCCTATATTATTAACTTACATGTCCTCTTTTCTCTTCAGTTTGCAATGCTTTTAAGTGTTAGAGACTTAACCTTATATGATTTATTTTACCTTCCCATCCGTGGGCCCAAAATGACACACTTAGTATTTCAAACACTCTACATGCTTTTAAAAATACTTGTTGAAAGCATGAATAATAAAGGAGGAAAGGAAGGTAATGAAGGAAAAAATTGAAAAAAAAATCTACCAGGATAAAAATGAAATCACCTTGTGTGTGGGTTTTTTTATTTATTTTTGTGAAAGAGAACATGACTGAGGGAGGGGCAGAGAGAGGGCGACAGAGAATCTGAAAGGGCTCTGTGAGCCCGATGCTGGTTCAAACTCATGAACCAGTGAGATCACGACCTGAGCAGAAGTCAGATGCTCAACTGAGTGAGCCACGCAGGCACCCCATTTTGTGTGTGTGTGTGTTTTTTTAATTTATTATTATTTTTTTAAGGTAAACTCTACCCCCAACATGGGGCTCAAACTCTCAAATTCAGGACTCCAAGATCAAGACTCACATGCTTTACCGACTGTGCCAGCCAGGCATCTCTATTTTTTCTAAGAAACTTAATATATAGAAGGAGAGGGCTTGTGGGCTAGGATTTTGTTTCTAAGTTTACTTACTCTTTGTTTTACCATATGTAAACGTGATCAGAATAGTGCCTGGCACAAGTAAATACTATATAAACTTTTATTATTATTCCCCTCTCCTCCCAAGTGTACTTCTTTTAGTTTAGTTCCTGGTAAATACTGTCAAATACTGTCCCTCAGTTACTGTTCAAGCTAAGCAGGAAGATGGCTGGGCTTTTGTTTTGTCTGGGGGTTGGAAGGTATGAGTGTGTGTGTGGTGGAGAGGAGAAGCCCCTTGGTCTGATACAGAAAACCCTGCCTAACTGCTGCCATCTAGTGTTCATTTAAAAAAGCTAGAAGTGTCTTAACAGACTAATCCTGTTCCTTCCTCTAAAGACCCTATTACTGTTTTGTTATTGGATCTCAGATTTGGGGAAATTCTGATTACCAAAAGTACAACTTTTGACAGCAATGAGGTGGCAATTGAGAAACCGGAAATTTTCCTAGAATCCTAACATAAATGATCCCATAGTGTACTAATATAACTGTAACCAAAGTCAAAGAAATGAAATTTGCATTATCCTGTGAATCCTTCTTCTTTAAAAAAAATTTTTTTAAGCTTATTTATTCATTTTGAGAAAAAGAGAGACCACGAGCAGGGGAGGGGCAGAAAGAGAGCATGAGAGAGAATCCCAAGCAGGCTCTACACTATCAGCACAGAGCCCAATGCAGGACTTGAATGAACCCACTGAACTGTGAAATCATGACCTGAGATGAAACCAAGAGTTGGATGCTTAACTGACTGAGCCACTCAGGTGCTTCTTGCAGGTACACGTGGCTTCTGTTGGGAAGGGGAGTGAGAACACAGCTGTTTATTTGAGCACTTTCATGTAACAGTTTCTTTATACACACATACTCTAATTTCACATCTCCCCAGATCCCTCTGAGTTAGTATCACTATCCCCATTTTATTGTTTTTAGTTTTCCCATTTTAAAGATAAGAAAATAGAGGCCTAGACAGTTTAACTTGCCTGCTTTGTTTAATCATGGCTGAGAAAAGAATTAGGACTTGTACCCATGTCTATCAATGTCAAGCTCTATGTTTTCTCATCTATATTTCAATGCTTGTTAAACATTTGGAAATCCCAAAAACAGCCCACAAACTGTGGTTAAATATCCTTATAGCTTTCCATTAGTGATGACCTTCTTTAAGAACAACTGAAGAAACACAAAACCCTCAGCATATTAATGTCCTTGAAATTAACTGTACCACTGAGATCTGAACCAACACTTTCAAATACCTAAGTTAGAAACAATTGATGCTAAGTACAAACTGACTTAATTCAATTTTGTAAGAACTGAACTAGATGATAGTAATTTAAAGGGAAAATAAACAATAAATAGTAAAATAGCAACCTTACCAAAAGTATCCTATATTTTGTCTTTAAAAAAAAATTTTTTTTAAAGTAATCTCTACACCCAACGTAGGGCTCAAACTCATGACCCTGAGATCAAGAGTCAGATGCTTGGGGCGCCTGGGTGGCTCAGTCGGTTAAGTGTCTGACTTCAGCTCAGGTCATGATCTCACTGCTCCTGAGTTCAAGCCCCACATCGAGCTCTGTGCTGACAGCTCAGAGCCTGGAGCCTGGTTCAGATTCTGTCTCTGTCTCTCTGCCCCTCCCCTGCTCATGCTCTCTCTCTCTCTCAAATATAAAATAAAACATTAAAAAAAAGAATCATGGGAATACAAGCCGGTGCAGCCATTCTGGAAAACAGTATGGAGGTTCCTCAAAAAACTAAAAATAGAACTACCTTACGACCCAGCAATTGCACTACTAGGTATTTATCCAAGGGATTCAAGTATGCTGTTTCGAAGGGACACATGTGCCCCAATATTACAGCAGCACTATCAACAATAGCCAAAGTATTCAAAGAGCCCAAATGTCCATCGATGGATGAATGGATAAAGAAGATGTGGTATATATACACAATGGAGTATTACTCAGCAATCAAAAAGAATGAAATCTTGCCATTGCAACTACGTGGATGGAACTGGAGGGTATTGCTAAGTGAAATTAGTCAGAGCAAGACAAAAATCATATGACTTCACTCATATGAGGACTTTAAGAGACAAAACAGATGAACATAAGGGAAGGGAAACAAAAATAATATAAAAACAAGGAGGGGGACAAAACAGAAGAGACTCATAAGTATGGAGAACACAGAGGGTTACTGGAAGGGGTGTAAAGGGGGGATGGGCTAAATGGGTAAGGGGCACTAAGGAATCTACTCCTGAAATCATTGTTGCACTATATGCTAACTAATTTGGATGTAAATTTAAAAAAAGAAAAATAAAATTAAAAATTAAAAAAAAAAAAAGAACAACAACAACAACAACAAAAGAATCAGATGCTGTACCAAGTGAGCCAGCCAGGTACCCTTCTATATTCTTATCATTATGAGAACTGAAACTAAACTGGAGAAATCATGGAGATGTTGGGGCACCTGGGTGGCTCAGTTGATTGAGCGTCTAATTTTAGCTCAGGTTATGATCTTCTGGTTCATGGGTTTGAGTCTGGCATCAGGCTCCACACTGAAGGTGAGGAGCATACTTGGGATTCTCTGTCTCTCTCTCTGCCCCTCCCCTGCTCTCTATCTCTTTCTCTCCTAAAATAAATAAATGGACATTAAAAAAATTAAAGAAATCATGGAGATGTCATTTTTAATTACTTCTTATTAAAAATAAACTTGTGCTCAATGCTGAAAAAAAATTTTTTTTTAAGTGGAAGAGGAAACAAAATTAAAAAGCAACACCAGGAGGGGCGCCTGGGTGGCTCAATCAGTTAAGTGTCCGACTTTGGCTCAGGTCATGATCTCATGGTTCGTGAGTTCGAGCCCCACATTGGACTCTGTGTTGACAGCTTGGCTCCTGGAGCCTGGAGCCTGCTTCAGATTCTGTGTCTCGCTCTCTCTCTGGCCCTCCCCTCTCGAGCTCTGTCTCTCTCTCTCTCTCAAAAATAAATAAACATTTTTTAAAAAAAGAAAAAAAGCAACATCAGGAGCGCCTAGGCTGGCTCAGTCAGTTAAGAGTCAAACTCTTAATTTTAGCTCAGGTCATGAGGTTAGGTTGGTTAGTGAGTTCCAGCCCCAAGATGAGAAGTGCATTCAGTGCAGAACCTGCTTGGGATTCTCCCTCTCTCTCTGCCCCTCCTCCACTTGAGCATTCATGTGCTCTCTCTCAAAAAAACAAAACAAAACAAAACAAAACAAAACAAAAACCACACACCAATCTCTAGAATTGTATCACTTAACCTCTCTTAATAAAGTTTTAAATCTATATGTGAATATGTGTGCATGCGTGTATATGTATTATATTTAAAGATTTTTTTTAAAGTAATTTCCACACTCAACAGGGGGCTAGAACTCACAACCTAGAGGATCAAGAGTCACACTTTCTATTGACTGAGCCAGCCAGGCACCTCTGTATAATTTTAAAGTAGCAATATGTTAAATATGCAGTTTGGTTGCCTTTTTATTTTTATTTTATTTTTAATTAAAAATTAAAAAAATTTTTAAAGTTTTTTTAAATGTTTATTTATTTTTGAGAGACAGAGAAAGACAGAGCACGAGCAGGGGAGGGACAGAGAGAGAGAGTGAGACACAGAATCCGAAGCAGGCTCCAGGCTCTGAGCTGTTAGCACAGAGCCCGATGCAGGGCTTGAACCCACGGACCGCGAGATCATGACCTGAACCGAAGTCAGATGCTCAACTGACTGAGCTACTCAGGCACCCTGGTTGCCTTTTTATGTTTAAGTTTATTTATTTTTAGTAATCTCTACACCCAACATGGGCCTCCAACCACACCCTGAGACCTAGAGTCGCATGCTCTTCTGACTGACAGGTTTCCTGGTTGCCTGTTTTTTTTTTCTTAAGTTTACTTATTTATTTTGAGAGAGAGAGAGAGAGAGAGAGAGAGAGAGAGAGAGAGAGAATGAGCGGGGGTGGGGGAGAGGGAGGGCAGAGAGAGACGGAGAGAGAGAGAGAGAGAGAGAGAGAGAGAGAATTCCAAGAAGGCTCCACACTGCCATTGCAGAGCCCAACACAGGGCTCCAACTCATGAACTGTGAGATCATGACCTGAGCCAAAATCAAGAGCCCGGTGCTCAAACGACTGAGCCACCCAGGTGCCCTGCCTTTTTAATTTTTTTAAACTGAGATACATTGGTAACAATTTTCCATTACAGAAACATTATTCTTTAATTTTTTAGTGCCTGTATTGAGTTCCCTTTTACGGGTAATATTTTATTTAACCAGACTCAATATGAACATTTAGTTTAGTTCAGATTTTTACTATTGCAAGATGATGCAGGGATAAAAAACTACATACCTAAACCTAACATTGTTAGGTTACTGTGTTAACATTCAGAGAGAGATAAGCGGTAAAAATGGAAAGGAGTTTTTTTTTTTTATGGTTTTTTAATGTTTTATTACCATCACATGAGGTAAAAAAAAAAAAAAATCTATTTCCTTCTTTTCTCTCTCCCTTCCTGCTTGCCTTCCTTCCTTTCTTCTTTCTTTTTTTTTATTGTTTCAATATATGAAGTTTATTGTCAAATTGGTTTCCATACAACACCCAGTGCTCATCCCTAAAGGTGCCCTCCTCAATACCCATCACCCACCCTCTCCTCCCTCCCACCCCCCATCAACCCTCCATTTGTTCTCAGTTTTTAAGAGTCTCTTATGAAGGAGCTTTAATCAACAGTCGAAAAAAGCACAGCGTACAAAGATTTAATAGGAAAATAATAAATGATCAATTAGACTAAGCACCAAAGTTGCCCAAGAAAAGCCCTCTTGTCTTTACTGTTCCAAATGAAGTTAAATTGATACAAACTGCCTTCTCAGAGGCAGGGCTCTGGCCTTTCCTGTGTGCCATTATGACAAAATTAGAAGAAATCAGGGTGCAGTCTCCAGTTAAGAATAACAAACTAGGGGTGCCTGGGTGGCTCAGTTGGTTAAGCATCTGACTTCAGCTCAGGTCATAATCTCACAGCTTGTGAGTTTGAGCACCACATCAGGCTCTGTGATGCCAGCTCGGAGACTGGAGCCTGCTTCAGATTCTGTGTCTCCTTCTCTCTCTGCCCCTCCCCCACTTGTGCTCTGTCTCTCTTCTCTCTCTCTCTCTCTCTCTCAAAAAAAAAATAAATGTAAGAATAACAAACTAAATGCTTACACAAAGGAAAGTGTTAGAAAATAAAGTAATATTTTTAGACTGGGCTCACAAACACAGGCAGAGGTTAAGAATATGAAGGAGAGATTAACCAGAGACCATGTGAAGTCAGGGTTCTGGAGGGTGGTGGACCAGGGTTGGAAACCCAGATCTGCTAAGTACTGGAATTGTGCACCTGGGCTAGGTACTTATGGCCCTTGACCCTGTTTCCACATTTCCCTCATCCTGAAAATGGAAAAAGTGATAATACTTCTCTCTCAAAGTTGTTAAGATTGAATGAAATAATGTGGGGCGTCTGGGTGGCTCAGTTGGTTAAGTGTCACTCTTGATCTCGGCTCAGGTCATGGTCTCACGGGTTTATGAATTTGAGCCCTGCATCAGACTGCACGCCATCAGTGCGGAGCCTGCTTGGGATTCTCTCTCCCTCTCAGTCCTCCTCTCTCTCTCTCTGTCTCTGTCTCTCTCAGAATAAATAAATAAACTTAAAAAAAGGTTTTTTAAGTTTAAATGAAATAATGTAGCTTCCATGCAGAGTAAAATGGATGGCATGGGGTAGATGCTTAATAACCAGTAGCTATTAACCAGGAAACAGTCTTATCTGATTAGGGTAGAAGGTATGGTGCTTTAGAATTAGAGGCTGGAACTAGATACAGCTCAGTCAAAAGGGAGGAGAATGTCTAGGTCACAGAAGGGATGATGGTGACAGTGGTGAGGGACTGATCATGTGATACTAGATCCCAGAAATCAGTATGACACTTGGGATCCATGAAAGGGAAGGGAAGCATGTGTTAACAGCCACATGCTAAGTCCAGAGAGTATGTCCCCAGTTGGAACTCTCTTAACTCCTCTGATTTCCCTATGAGCCCCCAAAGCTGTATGCTTTTTTTTAGCTACTTTTACAGGGATTTCCCTCCTCCCTCTTTCTCTGTTTGCCCCTGGTAAGTTTCATACTGACCAAACTTTCAATATTTACCACTTTCTAAAGAGTACAGCCTTATTCCAGAAAGATCATATAGAACTTTGTTTTCTTGGTAGAAGTGAGAGGAATTTCTGAATTCTTCAGAAAAGCTTGGAAACTCTCTCAATCAGTTTATCAGATCTTACCTGTCTCATTACCCCAAGGGTCTTTTCTGAATGTTTTCTAAATATATACACTTTCCTATATCTTTACTATTACCACTATGGTTTAAAATGACTTCATGTTTTGTCAGACACCTACAATTATCTCCTAACTGTAGTCTTCATTTCTACTTGTGCCCATACCAATCCTCCATTTGCAGCTAGAATGATATTGTATTATAAAAACAAAAGTATGATCAAATCTCTCTCTAACTTAAAAAACTTCTAGTAATGTTCCCTACTACCAGGATGAAGTCACAATTATTTTTTTTAATTTTACTTTTCTTTTTTTAAATTTACATCCAAATTAGTTAGCATATAGTGCAACAATGATTTCAGGAGTAGATTCCTTAGTGCTCCTTACCCATTTAGCCCATCCCCCCTCTCACAACCCCTCCCGTAACCCTCAGTTTGTTCTCCATATTTATGAGTCTCTTCTGTTTTGTCCCCCTCCCTGTTTTTATATTATTTTTGTTTCCCTTCCCTTATGTTCATCTGTTTTGTCTCTTAAAGTCCTCATATGAGTGAAGTCATATGATTTTTGTCTTGCTCTGACTAATTTCACTTAGCATAATACCCTCCAGTTCTACACATAGATGCAAATGGCAAGATTTCATTCTTTTTGATTGCTGAGTAATACTCCATTGTATATATATACCACATCTTCTTTATCCATTCATCCATCGATGGACATTTGGGCTCTTTCCATACTTTGGCTATTGTTGATAGTGCTGCTGTAATATTGGGGTGCATGTGTCCCTTCAAAATAGCACACTTGTATCCTATGGATAAATGCCTAGTAGTGCAATTGCTCAGTCATAGGTTAGTTCTATTTTTAATTTTTGAGGAACCTCCATACTGTTTTCCAGAGTGGCTGCACCAGCTTGCATTCCCAGAAGTCACAATTCTTTTTTTTTTTTTTTTTTTTTAATTTATTTTTTTGGGACAGAGAGAGACAGAGCATGAACGGGGGAGGGGCAGAGAGAGAGAGGGAGACACAGAATCGGAAACAGGCTCCAGGCTCTGAGCCATCAGCCCAGAGCCCGACGCGGGGCTCGAACTCACGGACCGCAAGATCGTGACCTGGCTGAAGTCGGACGCTTAACCGACTGCGCCACCCAGGCGCCCCCAGAAGTCACAATTCTTTAATATTTCTCACAAAGCCTGTATAACCTGGGCCTTATTTCTCTCTCCAGATTCATCTTGGCAACTCTTTGTTCATAATGCTGCAGTAGCACTGACTTTTTTTGCTCATGGAAGTCATTGAGCTTTGTACAGCCTCAGGACCTTTGCACATAATGTTCCCTCTGCCGAGAAGGCTCACTCCACAACTTTCCACCTGACCAATTCCTCCTTATACTTCAGCTCTCTAATTAATTTGTGACTTATTCACTGACACCTACCCAAACACTGCAAACTAGGTTAGGTCTTTCTGTTTTATACTTTCATAACACCCTGTACTTTGTCATGGCTGTACTTATCACGAACCTAATTAAATAATAGTTGTTTAGTTATTGAATATCTAGCTCTTTGGGTTGTGAGCTCCATGAGATCAAGAACTTATATCTTATGTTCAAAGCTATAAATCAATTATATAGTACAGTTAAAAGCACATAGCAGGCACTCAGTAAATAATGAATGTCCATAATTATCCATATTTGCATCTTTGGTCATAGATCTGTGCATATGAATGCTATATATATATATATATATATATATATATATATATATATATATAACTAGAACAAAAGAAATGTAGCTGATTTCCTGCATTCTCTTTGGTAGCTGGAGGTTTTTTGTTTTGTTTTTCATTTTGTTTTGTTGTGGTTTTTTTTTTTTTTTTTTTTTTTTGCCTTATTTTCTGAGGGAGACTCACCATGATAAATTTTCTTCAAGTTTGGCTTGAAAAAACCTTTTTTTCAAGGTTTATCCATACAAAAAGAGCATGTCAACTATAAAGGATAGGGTAAATCAGGCTGTTAGCAATCTCCATATCAAAATTTAATGTTAAAAGAAAATGACGCAATAGCCTATAAAGCACACAGGCAAGAAAAAAAGTGTGATGCAAGATTGTAACATTCAGTACGGTGTCTTGAGACATAAAAGTTAAGAGAATGAAGAAAATGAATTAATTCTTAAATTTCTATTTCCAGTTATGATGGGCTAGGTTATTCAGACCAATATGTCCATAGATAATGAATAAAGATGCTGAATGAACTATATACATATATAAAAATTCCTCCAAGGCACAAAATTGCTGACAAGATAGTAAAAACTATTAGGCCAAAAGCTAAGAAAAGGTGGAAGCCCAGAAAAGGTGGAGTACAAGAGCACAAAAGCTACTCTTGCCTTGAGGACATTTTCTAGACAGGGACATCTAGCATTGTTTTTAGTAGGTTCACTGGGCATGGAAAGAGCAGACAAGGTCCAGGGCTACCCAAGGTGAAAATGCTATTAGGTGGACTCCTCCTATATTAGTTTGGGACTCCATAGGCTATACCGTAAGGATAAGGGTGAACCAGTACCCAAGAACTTTAGAAAATGTTGTTTTTTACATGGACTATAATAGGAGAAAAAAAATAAAAGCATCTTTCCCTATCCCATTTTTGAGCAGATATGGCCACCACACAGCTCCTGCTTAGATTTGTAGCCTGGGTTAGCAATGACTCAAGGAACCTCAATCCATGAAAACAGGTCTTACTGAGAAAGCCCTGGGGCACCTGGGTGGCTCAGTTGGTTAAGCATCCAACTTTGACTCAGGTCATGATCTCACGTTTTGTGAGTTTGAGCCCCATTTGGGGCTCTGTGCTGACAGCTCAGAGCATGGAACCTGCTTCAGATTCTGTGTCTCCGTCTATCTCTGCCCTTTCCCCCACTCACACTCTGTCTCTCTCTCTCTCTCTCAAAAATAAACGTTAAGAAAGCCTCAAGGCACCTAGCAGAAGCAAACAAAAATCATTTTTTTTTCCCCAAGAAGCCACAAATACTTTCCTTCACAAATAGTTTTTCAAGGATAAGAAGTAAACATACAAGGAAACTAGACACCACAAACAACACACAGCAAAAATATCAGGCAGCAGAAATAAACCAGAAAATAATTGAGACATTAGAATTATGATACAGATTACAAAAGAACTATGATTACTATGTTTAAAGAAATAAAACAACACAACTACCAATGCAGGAAATAGGAGAGAGGAACATGTTGAAATGCTCCATATACATGCAATTGGCAAAATCCAGACTGGAGGAAACTCTGTATTGTCAAAGAACCCAGGTTAGTTAACAAAAAATTGTAAGGAAGAGAAAGCTTTAAAATTTGAAGATTATCATGTTAATTTCCCCACTATTCCTGGTTTTTCATGAACATTTCTCATAAATGTTTCATTTCTTCTACATTTTTTTTAGAGGACATTCTCCACATTAACCATTAGTACCTTGATTTTGATGTTAAAACAACCTAACTTGCTTGTAATGTATTGTTCTTTCTATACAATCCTGGATTTAGTTAATATTTTAAGGATTTTTGAATCTACATTCATGAGCAAAACTGGAATATAACTTTCCTTTAACTTGGTGCCTGTCAGGTTTCCCCATCAGGGTTATTCTGTGCCCCATAAAAAGTTGAAGTGTTCCCCGTGACTGTCTTCCTTTCCCCAGTTTGTAAATATCTCATTAAGACAGGAAAGTTATCCTGGTAATATGTTTGGTTTAACTTTCCAAGGAAATCAGGGTAGTCTGGAGTCTTCTTTGTGGGTTGTCTTTGCACTACTTTTTCAATTTGTTTTTAAACGATTTCGGTTTTCTATTTCCCTGTACGCAAGCAAAGAAGTACAGGGACTTCTCAATTCCGGTAAGCCGACTGCAGAAAACTCAAGCCACAACACAGGAAAATGCGCACAAAACAAGTCACTTCCGTCTAGGAAGTGACGGTGTAACCACGTCGGGCGCAGCGGGGCCTCAAAACCCCTTCTGCGGAAGCCGCGTTCTGACGTCACCACGCAGCCGAATACCCATAAGACCGCAACGAGCCGTATTGCATTGTGGGACACTTGTCCATACCCTGGGGGCTTAGTACGTCAGTAAGGGGTTCTCCACAGTGACGTATGCACCTGTTCATTCCGCCTGTTCAAAATCTCTCCCCTCTATTAAGAACGGGGGCCGTCCCATCTTAGAGGAACAAGAAAATGCTAGAGGATGGCGCGGGTTTTCGGTGACGCTGAAGGTAACAGAACCTGGCCCAGGGCCTGAAACCTATCAGAGACTCACGTGACTCACTGCTACTCTCCCACTGGTCCCTTTACTGAGGCGTGTGTGTGCGTGTGTGTCATATGACAGACTTCTGGCTCAGCTGTCACGTGACTGCCACGTCGCTTGCGACTTTGGAGACTACTAGCCTCTAGGGGGCGAATGTCTTTACCGCCTCTTTTCCCACTTTGGTTTCCCCGTTAGTAGCGCATGCGCAGCATACGACTGCCACCAGCTTTGTCTCTTGAACACTTCGTTCACCATTTCTTCCTCCGGAGTCGGAAAGGCGCTCTTCTTTGGGTTCTTGAGAAGGTGGTCCGGAAGCTGGCGACCACGGGTAGTTGTTCGCCCTCATCTGCTGAGACTATAGAGGTCGCCCCCACCCCCACCCCAGGGTTGAAGTAAGGGTGCAGTGGGCAGGGCGGCGCAGCTGGGGAATCGGTCCTGCGTTGGGTGTTCTCTCAGAGCCAGAACTCGAGTGGGGAGCGCGCGTGCTAGTGACCCGTGATGCGGCTATGTCGCTGTCATCTTCCCTTTCCATTGGGTTATCCTGGGTGTGAGCCTGCGCCACACGAATGTATTCTCTCACTCAGGAGAACCACAATCCACCCTCTCTTCCACTAATGTAAATCTAAGTTGGCCTGTTTTTGTTTGTTTGTTTGTTTGTTTTAGATTTTTAGCTACCCAGTTCAGGAAACACCTTCTATCTTGTCCGTGATTTCCATCCTATTCTCATGGTGCTAGGACTAATACACAGTTGCCATCTTTAGGTGTTTACCGTTGTATTTGGCATCCCCCATCCTTTCATGGTATTTGACTTGATTTGACATGATAACATTTTTAAAATTTTATTTAATTCCAAGTTAGTTAAAAAATAGTGTAATAATGGTTTCAGGAGTAGAATTTAGTGATTCATTACGCATAACACCTACTGCTCATTTCAACAATACCCTCCTTAATGCCCATCATGCCCCCACCCCCCTCCCAGCAACCCTCAGATTTTGTATTTAAGAGTCTTATGTTTTGCCTCCCTCTGTTTTTATCTTATTTTTCTTGCCTGTATGTTCATTTGTTTTGCTTCTTAAATTCCCATATGAGTGAAATCACATATTTGTCTTTAACTTATTTCACTTAGCATAGTATGTTCTAGTTCCAACCAAGTTGTAGCAAATGGCAAGATTTCATTCATTTTGATCGTAATATTCCATTGTGTACACACACCACACTTTCTACATGCACTCATTCAGTCGTTGGACATTTGGGCTCTTTCCATAATTTGGCTATTGTTGATAGTGTTGCTATAAACATTGGGATGTATGTGCCCCTCTGAAACAGCATACCTGTATCCTTTGGGTAAATACCTAGTATTACAATTGCTGGCTTGCAGGGTAGCTCTATTTTTAATTATTTGAGGGATTTCCATAGTGTTTTCCAGAGCAGCTGCACCAGTTTGCATTCCCACCAACAGTGCAGAAGTGCCCCCCTTTCTCTTCCTCCTCTCTAGCTTTGGTTGTTTCCTAAGTTGTTAATTTTAGCCATTCTCACAGGTGTGAGATGGTATCTCATGGTTTGGGTTTGTATCACCCTGATGATGAGTGATGTTAAGCATCTTCATGTGTCTGTTAGCCATCTAGATATCATCTTCGGAAAAGTGTCTGTTCATGTCTTCTACCCATTTCTTCACTGGATTATTTGTTTTGTGGGTGTTGAGTTTGATACATTTCTTCACAGATTTTGGATACTAACCCTTTGTCTGTCATTTGCAAATATCTTCTACCATTCAGTTGGTTGCCTTTTAGTTTTATTGTTTCCTTTGCTGTGCAAAAGCTTTTTATCTGGATGAGGTCCCAATAGCTCATTTTTACTTTTGTTTCCTTTGCCTCCAGAGATATGTCTAGTAAGAAGTTGCTGTGGCCAAGGGCAGAGAGGTTGTTGCCTGTTTTCTCCTCTAGGATTTTGGTGGTTTCCTTACATTTAGGTCTTTCATCCATTTTGAGTTTATTTTTGTGTATGGTGTTAGAAATTGTTCCAGGTTCTTTCTTCTGTAGATTACTGTTTGCTGAAGAGACTGTCATTTTTCCGTTGGCTATTCTTTCCTGCTTTTTGGAAGAGTAGTTGGCCATACATTTCTGTATCCATTTCCGGGTTCTCTATTCTCTATTTTGTTCCATTGATCTATGTCTGTTTTTGTGCCAGTACCATACTGTCTTGATTACAGCTTTGTAATAAGGCTTGAAGTCCAGAATTGTGATGCCTCCAGTTTTGGTTTTGTTTTTCAACATTACTTTGGCTCTTCGAGGTCTTTTCTGGTTCCATACAAGTTTTAGAATTGTTTTTTCTAGCTCTGTGAAGAATGATGGTGTTATTTTGATAGGGATTAGCTGAATGTGTAGATTGCTTTGGATAGCATTGGCATTTTAACAATATTTGTTCTTCTAATCCAGAGGCATGGAATGTTTTTCCATTTGTGTCTTCTTCAATTTCTTTCATAAGCCTTCTATAGTTTCCAGATACAGATATTTTACCTCTTTGGTTAATTTATTCCTAGGTATTTTATGGTTCTTGGTACAGTTGTAAATGGGATTAATTCCTTGATTTCTCCTTCTGCTGCTTCATTATTGGTGTATAGAAATGGCCACAGATTTCTGTACATTGATTTTATATCCTGCAACTTTGCTAAAATCATGGATCAGTTCTAGCATAGTCTTTTCAGGTTTTCCACGTAGAGAGTGAAAGTTTGACTTCTTTCATACTGATTTGGATGCCGTTTATTTCTTTTTGTTGTCTGATTGCTGACTCTAGGACTTCCAGTACTATGTTGAGCAACAGTGGTGAGAGTGGACATATCTGTCATATTCCTTTTTTTAAAATATATATATTTTTAATGTTTATTTATTTTTGAGAGAGAGAGAGAGAGAGAGAATGCAAACGGGGGCTGGGCAGAGAGAGAAGGAGACACAGAATCCAAAGTGGGCTCCAGACTCTGAGCTGGGCCCACTAGGCCCCAATGCAGGGCTCAGACTCATGAACCATGAGATTATGACCTGAGCCGAAGCTGGACACTTGACCAACTGAGCCACCCAGGTGACCCTCCTGTTGTATTCCTGACCTTAGGAGGAAAGCTCTGTTTTTCCCCATTGAGGATGATATTAGCTCTGGGTCTTTCGTATATGGCCTTTATGATGTTGAGGTTTGTTCCTTCTATCCCTACTTTGTTGACTTTGTTGAGGGTTTTTATCCAGAAAGGATGCTGTATTTTGTCAAATGCTTTTTCTGCATCTATTGAGAGGATCATGTGGTTATTATCCTTTTACTAATGTTATTTATCACATTGATTGATTTATGGATATTGAACCATTCCTGCAGTCCAGGAATAAACCCCACTTGATCATGGTGAATAATTATTTTAATGTATTATTGGATTCGATTTGCTAGTACCATGTTGAGAATTTTTGCATCTGTCTTTATCAGGGAAATGGTCCATAATTCTCCTTTTTAGTGGGGTCTTTGTCTGGTTTTGGGATCAAGGTAATGCTGGTAATACACAGAATCTGAAGCAGGCTCTGAGCTGTCAGCACAGAGCCCGACATGGGGCTCGAACCCACAAACCGTGAGATCATGACCTGAGCTGAAGTCAGATGCTCAACTGACTGAGTCACCCAGGTGCCCCTAAAAATCCAATCTATCTTTAAGATAAGTTTGGTAAAAGTCTTTTAGTCATATAATTAAAAAATTAAAATGTAGAAAAGTATATAGTGAAAAATCTGTTTCACATCCTTACAGCCTATTTGCTTAATTTCCAATGCACCCCATCCCAAAGACAACTAGTTGGGAGGTTATGATAGTTTATGCTAGTTGGCTAGACAACTAGTTGGGAGCCAAGGAAATACAAATACACTTATTTTCCTACTTTCTTTTTTTTTACACACAAAGAGTAGCCTAATCTACATAATGTTCTGCATCCTACTTTTTTTTCATTTAAAAACATTTTTGAGGGGCGCCTGGGTGGCTCAGTCAGTTGAGTGTCCAGCTTCGGCTCAGGTCATGATCTCACAGTCTGAGTTTCGAGCCCCGTGTTGGGCTCTGTGCTGACAGCCCAGAGCCTGGAGCCTGCTTCAGATTCTGTGTCCCCCTCTCTCTCTGCCCCTCCCCCACTCATGCTCTGTCTCTCTCTGTCTCAGAAATAAATAAACATTTAAAAAAAATTAAAAAAATAAAAAATAAAAAATTTTTGAGATCCATACGCGTATACAATGTTATCACTTTTTGTACAGCTGTACAGATTCCATGGTATGGCTATACTATGTGTTTTTTTTTATTTTTTTATTTTTTATAACCAGTCCCCTATTGATAGCCATTTGGGATTGTCTATTATGAACAATGCTGTAATGAAAAAAATTGTTGTTGTGCAACTTTATGATGATACAAATTCCTAAAAGACCATTTCTGTGTTAAAAGTTATATGTATTTGAAATTTTGATAGATAAATGCCACTGCCTTCTGTAAGCATCATACTAATTTAATTTCCACTACCAGTGTGTATATATTTTCCCATAGTCTTATCAACAAAATGTTAGCATACTTATTTCATTTGATGACTTGATAGATTGTCATGATATCACATAATATTTTTAATTTTCATTTCTCTTGGGAAATGAGCATCTTATATTTAAGAGCCATGTATATTTTTTCTTTTCTGGGAACTCAGTGTAAACCCTTGTCAATTTTTCTATTGATTTGTTTTATTCATTAATATTTAATGTATTTTTAGTTCTTTTTTTTTTTAATTTTTAATGTTTATTTTTGAGAGAAAGAGCACATGCATGGGAGGGGCAGAGAGAGAGGGAGACACAGAATCAGAAGCAGGCTCCAGATTCTGAGCTGTCAGCACTCATGGGGCCTGAACTCATGAATTGGGAGATCATGACCTGAACCAAAGTCAGAGGCTTAAATGACTGAGTGAGTCAGGTACCCAAATATACATCCTGCTTCTTAATAAAAGGACCTGCAGCAGAGATAATGTATTCAATATGATTGGGAAAATTGAAAGGAAAATTTTCTGCCAAGCGTAATTCATTTGCTGTGATGGAGCATATTTCAGTCTGAGCTTCTATCAGCTATGGCAAAAAGGGAAAGGTATTTGGCAAAAGGAAACAAATAGAAAACCTTTAGTGGGTTCTAAAAATTCTAAACAAACTATAAAGCTATAAGAGGAATCCATTACCCTGACTCTGTTTTGTTTTTTCCCCCTAGAACAAGACAAATTCATAGGAAAAATGGAAAAGCAAAAGTTCTGATGTTTTGCTTTTGATTTCACCAACTCCAGGTGTTTTCTTTTTAGAAAGGTAAGAAATTTATCTCAGAAACTAACAAATATGCTGTACTTGAAAGATTCATTCTCACTTAGATTGCTGAAAAGCATCTCTAACAATTCAGCTAAAAAAAGAATGCTTACCTGTCTAGTATCTTTTTTTATTTATTTAAATTATTTATTTGTTTATTTATTTATTTATTTATTTAAGTAATCTCTACAGCCAAAGTAGAGCTTGAACTCATGACTCTGAGATCGAGAGTTGCATGCTCCTCTGACTGAGCCAGCCAGGCGCCCCCACGTGTCCAGTATTTGATTCAACTGAAAATGGACACCAGAAAATCCCTTTCTTTTTAATAAATTAAATAAAAATAATTTAAAATGAGTACTTTTGAAAGCACTGATACTATAAAAGGTAATACTAAAAAATAAAGGTCCAGAAGAAAACAAAATACTTGGAAACTCACAAGATGGTATAGGGACCATTTGGAACCCCAAGGTCAGTATGAAGATTATTTTAAGCTGAAGACATTTGGGAATCAATACGTGCAGAAAGAAGCCTTCTCAGAGCTTCCCTTATATAACTAAAAGCAGAAACTTCTGGGAAGTGAGGCTGCAAGAATTTCCCTGTCAGGGTCAGCCTACCCCAAGGAGAGAAATCAAGAGTAAACCTACTATAAATCCCTTTCCCAGAAGAGTTTTATGGCCATGAAAAGTAAGGAAAACCACTCACAGCAGCATAAACAAACTATCACAAAGTTTCTTTCCAGATTGTTTTTTTAAAAACCCATTTGTTTTTCTTAAGTAAATCTCTTTATTCTTCCCACAAAGTCTGTTTTTCTCTACTAAATTAGGTTAGCCTCTGACTAACTGTTCAATGAGCTAGATTCCTCCTTTATTAACACCATATGCCTATGAATAAACCTTAATTATCAGATCCCCAGTTGCTGAACTTAAAAGGGTGGAGGAAGTTTTTCCTCTCTAACAGTGGTCAAAGGGACAGCAGTTTTTTCAATGAGGAAAAGAAAATGGGGTGGTAGTGCAGGGAACTTCAAATATTTTCCAAAAAGAGGAAATCTAAATGGATCATAAACAAAGCCTTTTAATTTCATAAATATCCAGAAAAGGCAAATTTAAATCACCCTTCTGATTGACAAATATTAAGAATCTGACAGTACCCAGTATTTGGCAAGAATGGTGAACAACAGGAGCATTCAAACACTGCTGGACAGAGTGTAAATAGACACAACAGTTTTACAAACAGCTTGACATTTTCTAAAAAATTGAATATACAGATATTCTAGGACCCAGCACTTTCTCTTCCAGCTATACACTCACCCTTGCTACTCAACTGCGGACTATACACCAGAAACCTCAGCATTTCCCAGCAACTTGTTAGAAATGTAAATTTCTGGGCCTTACTATAGATCATATGAATTAAACTCTGCATCTTAACAAGATCTTGAGTGATACATAAGCACCTGTGCCCCAGGATCCATGGACAAGAATGTTCTTGATAGCTACAAACAAATAATCCCTTTATCTATGAACAGGAGACAGTATGCTATATTCATAAAATATATGAAAACTACATGTTAATGAAAAGGAACAAATTAGAGTTAAATGCAACATGGATAAGTATCACAATGTTGAGAGAAATAAGTAAGACATAAAAAAATACATAGACTATAATTCATATATGTAATCTTCAGTAACAGTTACAACCAAACTGTGCTGTTTATGTATGATAAGGTACATTAAGGTAATGATACTAAAAAGGGGAGAAAGTAAAGCAAGAAAGTGATTCAGGGTGAAATCAGGGTGGAATTTCTCCAGAGGAGAGGGGTGAGTTGTGATCTTGGAGGGAGGGAGGCAGTTGTAGGGTGTTTACAGAACAGGTGTATGTGTTGGATAGTGTCTAAAGTGTTTCTATTTTATAAGTATTTAAATGGTTTATAAGTTCTGTGTAGTTTTCAGTATGTGTGTTATATTTCACATTAGATAAATAAATGCTATAGACTTATTTCCAATGATATCTGGATGGCTGACAATGAGAAAAACAATAAACAGGAAGTAACAGCAAAGTAAATTGGCACTGGATAGACTAGAAAAAGAAAAACCAAGGCCTCCCAGTGTTTGTTCTATTGAAAATAAGGCCTTTTTTTTTTTTTTTTCCTGGGTAAGGCAATCTTTATTTTCCATGAGGGATGTTTGGGCATACAGACTCAAAGAGTGGATGTGTTCTAGGGGGAGGGGTAGAAGGAAGCAGGAGAATGGGAGGAGGCTACAGACCATGCCAGGGTGGAGGAGGAGATGGGGATGACAGAGGGTGGGAAGGGGTTGGGGTTGTGTGGCAGGGGTGGTAGTGGTAGATGGACACAGGATATAGCACTTAGAGATCAAAGAGGAGGCCATACCCCAAGCTCTCACCTTACATGTTTTCCTCCTTCCCCTAGTCCTGCCCCCTGTCCACCTGTTTGCATTTGACCACAGACCCTCACAGGAGTAGCAGTTCAAGAACCCTTTTCTGAGTCAAACATAGAGGGAAATGGTGTCCCATGTTGGAACTATCAGAGGAACATCCCAAAAATTGAGTTAAGGAAGATTTGGCCACTAGGGCACCTAAATAGGAAGTTAGGTAAGGTGAAGAATGCCCAAAAAGAAAACAATCAACCTCGGCTATGCTTTCTGTAGCTTTTATACCTAGATCTGATGTTCATGGAGTGGCCTTGAAGCCTCTCATTATCATGGCCTTGATGGAGATTGGTGAATATATTATTTTAATCTGGAGAAAGTTCCTTTCTGTGTAAAATAGACTATATAAGATAACTAAACTTCAAATTGTTGAAAATAAACCTCACTTGAAAGAAAAAAAAAAACCCAGAAATTCCTAAGAATGTGTCCAAACATTAACAGATGATAACAGGAACAAAGAAGTCCTTGGGTTCATGACCACTTCAGAATATGCTTCAGAATACAACTCACTTTTTTTTTTTTTTTTTTTTACAACTCATTAAGAAGGCTGGGCTTAAAATTGTACTCGGGACTCTAAGAAAGTAGGCATAAGACAGAGGAAGATAAATTTAGGATGGACTTTGAGAAAGAAGTGGCAAAGAAATCTGAAAAATGTTACAAATTTCTGGAAAGATAAAACATAAGAAATCACTAAAATATAAAAATAAAAATGGTCATTAATTGTCTTAGTCCATTCCGGATGCCATGAGAAAATACCACAGACTGGCTAGTTTATAAACAACAGTAATTTATTTCTCACAGTTCTGGAAGTTGGGAAGTCCAAGATCAAGGTGCCAATATGGTCACTTGGTTTACAACTGTGCTTTAGTGCTGTGTCCTCTCTTAGTGGAAGGGGCAAACAAGCTCTCTGGGGTCTCTCTTATAAGATCATTAGTTCTACTCATGAGGGCTCCACCTCATGGATAAGCCCCTCCCAAAGGACCTACCTCCTAATACCACTACACCAGGCATTAGGATTTCAACATAAGAACTTTTGGGGGAAACACGTTAAGACCACAACATCAATGAAGCAAAAGTTGTTAAAGAAACCATCAAATGTGAGCTATTTCAAGAGTAGGGGGCAAGAAATTCAGGTTTTGGAAAATAGAGCAGTTGCCACAGAAAGTAGAGAATTGGGATGAACCAGCCACATTGAGCTGAGTAAAACCTTGAAGGTCATAAGAGGTCTCCAAATGTGGGGCGCCTAGGTGGCTCAGTCAGTTAAGCATCCAACTCCTGATTTTTGACTCAGGTCATGATCTCATGGTTGGTGAGTTTGAGCCCCACGTTGGGCTCTGCGATGACAGCACAGAGCCTGCTTGGGACTCTCTGTTTCCCTCTCTCTTTGCCTCTCCCCTTCTCTCTCTGCCTCTCTCTCTCAAAATAAATAAATAAGCAAACAAACAAACATTAGAAAAAAGATGTCTCCAAAAGGAAAGAACAGATCTGTTGATTACAGAATTGCAAAGAGAATTGGAACAGTTATTTTGAGATGAATTCTGAAACTGAGGACAAAAGTAATGAAAAAACTTTATGTATATACTGAAATAAGCAATAGAGAATCAGGGCCCAAGCTCTATTAGAACATGAAGACAGAAATGCTTCACTAGGCAAGATAAAGTGATACCAGCCACTCACAAATCATAGATTGTAGATGGAAGTTGGAAGACCACAGAAGGAAGTTGAAAGAGTAGTCCTGTTCATTGCGATTATTCCAGGTTTAACTAGAAACAGACCCTAAAGCAGAGTATCAAGAAACTAAAAACAAATGTTATGTACTAGGTTGAATAGTATATCTCCCAAATCCATGTCCACCTGGAACTTGTAAGTGTGACTTTATTTGGAAATAGGGTCTTTACAGATGTAGTCAAGTTAAAATGAGATTATGCTGGATTAGAGCAACTGGTGTCCTAAGAGGGGAATTTGGACACAGATATACACAGAGGGAAGACGGACAGAGATAGGAGTGATGCTGTCATCTGGCAAGAATGCCAAAATTTGCTAGCAACCACCAGAAGCTGGAAGAGTCAAGGAAGGATTCTTCCCTAGAGACTTTAGAGTTGGTGTGACCTTGCTGATGCCTCAATGTTTGACTTACGGCCTCCAGAACTGTGAGAGAATAAATTTCTGTTGTTTTAAGCCACCCAGTCTGTAGTATTTACTATATAGCCCTAGGAAACTAACATACCCTATGATCAGATAGCGGAATGAGAAAGGTCAGGAACAATTAGTTGAAATAAAACAGTAAAAGCAGAGAATTCAATATCTGGAAAATTAATACAAAACAAGAAGATAACATTGCCATTCTGTAACAAAGTCCACTAAATTTTTTTTTTTTTTTTTTTTTTTTTTTTTTTAGACAAGGACAATTTTAATCCTCCATTATCCTGCAGTAACAACCACTGCTGGCTTTATATGTATTAAAACTGCATTTGCCAAGAACTGTGAACATTGAGAATCTTTACATAAAGTCACATGGTTGATACAGGTACATAGATACCTTCTAGCACCAACAGAATACATACACAATACATATCAAATGGTCTTGATGGATAAATTTGCTTCATTAGATACTCATATTTAGTAAAATTCACAGTTAATACAGAAATTTATTTTCTTAATTTATCTTTATTACACATTTTTTCTAAGATTTTAAGTATTTAAAAAAATACCACTCATTCATTCAAGGTTGTAATTTGTAGGGCAATAAACAATGGGTTCTAAATTTCTTAAAGGTGTCTATAGCAATTTAAAATACCAGGAGTCTTCTTTTCAATTTGTAGCACCTGACTTGAGACCTTTATTAAGTGCAAAGTTTAAGTTCATTTAGTGCATTCATTAAAATTCATTGTCACTGTTTCTCTTGTGAGAAAGACATTTCAATTGTTATTTCTCAGACTACCTATATATATAGAGAGAGAGCATGGATGTATATTCTTTCCAATTGGGTAGAATTTTATTTTCAGAATTTATAGCTAGAACAAGAACTCACAGCATCTCTGAATGGCCTTTCACTCAAAACAGTGGTGATAGTAATGTATAAAATGGATTTGGGGTCTTCCTCCCTATTTAACATTACCAAACGTGTTTCCAAAGTATTCTTGGAAAATATTTAAAAATATATGAATAATCTACCATATGGTACACCATCATTCTCTAACCATTTCTCAATTGTTCATTTATATCAGTTGCAATTTTTTTATGAGTAACATTGTGGTGAACATCCTCACCCACAGTTTTTAGCAAGAATAATTCTATCTTTAGGATAATGTCAACTAAGTAGCTAACTGGGTCAGACTGCAGATGGTTTTAAGGCTTTAGTATACTTTACCAAATAATCTCCAGAACGTGAACAACTCCTACCAACATTAATTTACTGTGATCACGAAGTGGACTTGGTATCAGTGAAGGAAATTCAACCACAAATCTATTAGATGCCCAAGCATCTCAAAACTCACACCAAAGAAGCAAGGAGACAATATTAATGATGATTAAGCCAAAATTCAAATTCTTTAAAACATTACTCAGCTTCAAATCATGATTTAATTAAATCATGATTATTTTAAGAAAATTAACTCATTAAATCATGATTATTTTAAGATAATAAACAGAAAAGCTTTGCACAAAAAAATCTACTGTTTTTCCAAAAATAAAAAGTTAAAAAGAGAAAAAGTCAGTACTAAATGACCAAAAATTTTTATTTGACTAAATCCTATTTCATGCGTAAGCATGACAGTCTCCCCTGTTTTTTAGACTTTGGCAATTAAAAGAACACGCAGCCTTATACAGAACAGTGAAAATGCCAAGGGTGAGAGTAGTCTACAGTTTTACTGTAGGATAAATATATATATTTTTAAAAGGCCTCTCTCCCTTTGGCCATATCTACTCTCAGTTCAAATCATTAAATAGGGACAAATTTTCAAAATCACTTCTTTACTTCTCCAAGATTTTCGATGCTACCATCATTCACCACCTCTGGCCATATTTCCTGAATGACATCAATGATGTCATCTGTAAAGCCTTCCTGAATGATGATTTCATCCTCTCCTGTTACTGAGATACCACAGGAGAATTTTTGAGCAAAAAATCTTTGTACTTCTTTTAGATCAATTTCAAAAGTTGCAGGGCCACATACTCTTGTTACATATTTCTTCTTTGCTCTGGGAATTTTGGCTATCATAACCTTTTGTGGTACAGTCTTCTTTTTTTGCTTTATTTGACCCCTTCCACCTGTCTTCTGCTTTTTCTTCTCTTCTTCTTCCCCTGGTGTGCCTTGACCCTTACTAGTTCCAGCTTCTTGTTTGGGTGAATTTTCTATAGTTAAGTTTTGCAAACTCATTTGGAAAATTCTCTAACCACTGTTCACATTTAGCGACATCAGGCATATATTCACAGTACTCTGTTGGTAATGAACAGACTCCACAGTAGAGGACTTAAAGTGGGTAGTCTGCATCTAACTTGGTATTTGCCCAGCTCTCCTTTGCAATCATGCCTACCAGATTCAGAAATATCAGCAGCCATCTCAAAAACCCAGGTGGTCACGCAACCCCTGCTGCCTCCACTCCACCACTACTGCCAGCTCCACTGTAATTTGACCCTTGTCTAGGATACAGAAGGAACTGTTGCTAAAGAGAAAAAAAATCTTCCTAAGGCAGAAATGAATTCAAGTTATCAGAATTAACATCTCACTCACAATGCCTTCTTTAAGAAGCAGTCTGGGGCGCCTGGTGGCTCAGTCCGTTGAGCCACTGACTTAGGCTTAGGTCATGATCTCACGGCTTGTTGGTTGGAGCCCTGCATAAGGATCTGCGCTGATAGCTGGGAGCCTGGAACCTGCTTCGGATTCTGTGTCTCCCTCTCTCTCTGCCCCTCCCTCACTTGCACTCTGTCTCTGTCTCTCTCTCAAAATAAACAAACATAATAAAAAAAAAAAAAAAAAAAAGGCAGACCTAATTTCAGTTCCTGATGTTACCATCCTGTGTGTTACTTTGGGCCTTTTAGTTAATCTTCCTAAAAAACATTCCTCATCTCAAAAAATGAGTAAAAGGTATTAATTACCTAATATGGTGCAGGCTTTGTAAAGCACCCATTATGTAGTAGGGACTCATAGTAGTGCACTTCCTTTTTCCTTACCCTAATATAAGATGATAAAATGCTACTTAATAAGACTTCGGTGCTGTGCTTATAAAATGTACATGCCAGAAAGGGTACCTTACTCTGAAATTTATGCTGCTGTCTTATTTCCCTCATGAGCCTGTGGTGGTGAACTTAACCAAATATATTTTCTAATCTCCCACCCTTAGTGACAGACTGATACATATACCAAATCTTACACTGTAAACACTTGACTTATTAAAAGAAAAGTAGAGTAGAAAGATTTTTTAAAAAGAACAAGTACAAGGTGAAAAACTTGCTGTTATAATGAACAGAGGTCTTTAGAATTGATTGAGGAAGATTCCTTTCTCCCCCTGCTCTACCCTCTTCATCACCGCAAAGATGAAATCACCTTGTATTGATTCTTTAAAAAGGAAAGTAAAGTATAATGGAGGGACTTTACAAAGTATAAAACAAGGACAGGCTTAGAGGTTAGTTTGTTACTGTTTATTTGTTTTTTATTTAATCTTTTCTCTCCATAATCCTCTACAGATGCTTCATTTTTAAGGTTAGTAACCGCTATCTTGATGGAGGCAAGTGGGAAGGCCCCTGGAAGTAGGATCCCCTGGGTAAGAAAGATTCCATGCTCAAAGAAGACTTGGCTTAGGTTTTGTCAGGAGTGGAGAAAAATGGGTCATTTTACCCAGAAGATCTTGTCTAAAAGCTGCCATCTAGTGTTCATTTCTGAGAATACATGCTGACATACTAATCCTGTGGTTCTCTATCCCAAGGCCATTTTTATTGATGTTTTTTATGGTTATGCACAGATTCTGAGACAATTTGGTTACCAAAAGGAACACAATGTTAGAAGGAAATTGTTTTTCAGATATTTTCATCATATACGTATAGTACTGCCAAAATAGGACTTTAGAATAATAACAGTATAATAATATTTCTGAAGGAAATTATCTCATATTGAACTGCTGTAATAGCAATTTAAAAAAAGTAACTCAGGTTATCTTATCCATCCTTCTAGTTAGTAAATGTTGTCTATAGTTTTTATTGGAGAGAGGGAGAGAAAAACCATTTATTGTATATTTTCAATATGCCAGACTCTAAAAACATTATCTTATATAAGTCTTACAACAATCCTTTGAGTTAAGCATTCTTTTCTTTTAAAAAATATTTTTATTTATTTTTGAGAGAGAGAGAAGAGAACATGAGAGAAGCCAAGAGAAAGGGAGACAGAGAATCTGAAGCAGGCTCTGCGCTGACATCAGAGAGCCCAATGCAGGGCTTGAACTCATGAACCATGAGATCATGACCTGAGCATAAGTCAGACGCTTAATGGCGTGAGCCACCCAGCACCTTTAAGTATTCTTTACTTTTTTCCCCTCATCTTTACTGAAGTGGAATTGACAAAGGAAATTTGAGTATTCCTAACACTATTTTACACATGAGAAATTGTAGTGAAATAATTGACTTAAAAAAAATTTTTTTTAATGTTTATTTACTTTAGAGACAGAGACAGACAGAGTGCGAGTGGGGGAGGGGTAGAGAGAGAGGGAGACACAGAATCAGAAGCAGGCTCTGGGCTCTGAATGGTCAGCACAGAGCCCTACATGGGGCTTGAACTCAAAAACTGTGAGATCATGATGAGAGCTGAAGTAAGACCCTTAACCAGCTGAGCCACCCAGGTGCCCCTAATTGACTTTTTATCAAAGAGCAAGTTGACTAAAGAACTCACATCTGTCATACTCACGGTCAGTGCGCATTCATTTATACCACAATACCTAGTAAACTTTTTGAAATTCAGGGGAAGTCTTACAAACCCCTTTTACTGCTTTCATAAATTGTTCAAAGGCCTAAACAACTCTAGAAATCATGGCATTAAAAGGAACCTCTAAAGGGGCTCCTGGGTTGCTCAGTTGGTTAAATGTCTGACTTCGCTTCAGGTCATGATATCATGGCTCATGAGTTCCAGCCCCGTGTAAGTTTCTATGCTGACAGCTCAGAGCCTGGAGCTTGCTTAAGATTCTGTCTCTCTGTCTCTCTGCCCCTCCCCTGCTCGTGTTCTGTCTCCCTTTCTCTCTTTCTCTCTCTCTCTCTCAAAATAAACATTAAAAAAATTTAATAAAAAAAATAAAAAGGAACCTCTAAACTCCCACATTGCTCCGTAGGATTATTTCCTTAAAACCCATTGTAGTTTTGAGACATGAATCAAAATGTACACAATTCTTTTTTTTTCCAATAAAGTTTATTTATTTATTTATTTTGAGAGAGAGAGTGCGAATGAAGGAGAGGCAGAGAGATGGGGAGAGAGAGAAACCCAAGCAGGCTCTGCATTGGTAGCACAGAGCCCGATGCGTGGCTTCAGCTCATGAACCATGAAATCATAACCTGAGTCGAAACCAAGAGTTAGACTAAACCACCCAGGAGCCCTGAAAAGTTACAAAATTCTAAGTTAAAAACACTTGGGTGGTTTTATTCTTGAGTTTTGCTAAAGCAAATTCATGAAATGTATGGGTTTTTTTAAAGATATACTTTAATTATAATACATTTGACTGAAATCCCATATTTTATATTATATTTACTTAAACCTTTAGCTATTCTGTATTACTTCAGGAATGCAAGTTCTTGCATGGATCAACCAAATGTGCCATGCCCCCAAATTTCAATTTTTCATTGTGTACAGACTGTACTAATCACAACAGAGAAAACACACAGTTAATTTTTAAAAATTAAAATATTAAATTTCCTAGATTCATTATGTAATGTATTTGATCACCTTTTGAAATTTGATGAGTATTTAACGCTAAATTCCCAATTTGGAACAATTATTTTAGGGAGCCAGTATGATTTATTAATGAATCATTTAGCATAGAAAAGAGGACTCATTGATTGCCAGAGTCCAGCTCCAGCAGGTCCAGGGGTTCCCAAAGGAAGAACCGCGTCGGTGAAAATAAAACTAAAATAAAAAACTAGAAAATAAAAAACTAAAATAAAAAACTAAAACTAAAATAAAAAAACTAAAAATAAATAACTAAAATAAAAAACTAAAATAAAAACAAAAAATAAAAATGGACACAGACAACAGCAGTGTGTTGAACTGGCCGATTTATTGTAGTAAACATGCATTATATATGCTAGTGATTTCCTTGTAACATACATCATCTATGTTTTTCTAACATTACCTAATTTTAAAAATGTTCCTATGTGTAAACAACCTTTAAGAAATAACATGGTGATTTTCCCCTAACTTTCCCGCATACCCTTTGATTATAGATTAATTTCTTACATTATTCCATTATGCATCTGCATTTATCTATAATCTACAAAGCATTCGCTTTGCTGTTCTCGTGAAAGGCCCTCCATTTCTCAACACCTCAAGTGGAACAGTTACAGGGACATGACCTCCTAACCACATGAGGCCAGAAGAACAATGTGTTTGCCTCGGTCCGAGGTGCCAGAAAGGGGCTGAAAAAGCCTTAGAAACCCATGCCCCATACATTCTCAGAGAGACAATGCACCTAGGAACCAGTGAACCATTCTATACCTTAACCAACTAGGTTCAGTCATCATCTGGAATGCCTCCGGGGGGCCAGGTGGGCCTAGGGGTTGAAGTCACTTGTGCCCAGAGATACACTCCTTAGTTGCCAGAGTGGGGCTTTCAAATTCATATGTCTCTTCTTAGTTGGCTGCCTTTGCTGGCAAAGGTATGAGGCTATCCTTCCTGTAAGTAGAGGAGTCTCCATGGGGGATGGCAAGGGCTAAATGTAAGGCCGCACAATTTCTTGCGGAACCTTATTTTCTTCCCTAATGGTTCTTTTCCCAGGGGGCCTGCTGAGGGCAATTCCCCAACAGACAATACCCCAGGTAGTTTTAAGGCCAAATTACCTAAAAGTGGGAGTACAAGAAGCTTCACTGTCTGTGGGCCGCCCTGCAGTCACCAATCCGTCCACAGCCCGGGCCCTGCCACTCAGGCTGGGATAGCTCAGCTTCCAGCAATTGATTTGACATTCATCTTTCTAAAACTTGAGCTGCTTTTCTTAGGCAAGATTATTTTCCTTCAATCCTGACAACAGTTCAATTAGGTTTGTAATAATTGTGTGAATTTTTAGGCAAACTACTGCAAATACCCCTCATTTTAGGGTGCTCAACACAGTAAAATTTTATTGTTCACATCACAGTCTTAACATGGATTGGTGGAGGTTCTGCTCCATGCATTCATTTAAGGAACTAGGCTCCTTCTCTCTAGTACTCTACTACCTTCAAGGCAGGTAGGATTGTCTAAATCCCAGTTTTCCCCCTTTAGGAGTCTGGCTTCAGGGCCATGCTTTTTTATCCATTCCTTCCCTATGGCTTGTTCTTACCAACCCAGAGTTAGATTTCTCTTTTTGAGCCTAAGATGTGCTTTTATTTATTTATAGATTTTTTTAATGTTTATTTTTTTTTGAGAGAGAAAGAGCATGAGTGGGGAAGGGGCAGAGAGAGAGGGAGGCACAGAATCTGAAACCTGCTCCAGGCTCTGAGCTGTCAGCAGAGACTGTCGAGCCCAATGCTGGGCTCGAACTCAGAAACGGCGAGATCATGACTGGGCTGAAGTCGGTAACTTAACCAACTGAGCCACCCAGGTACCCCTAAGATGTGCTTTTATAAAGTTGACTATAAAATAATTCAATTCATAGAATATTAAGCATCAGACACAGTCCTTCGCACTGGCAAGTTATCTTTTTGGCTAAATAAATCCACAAATACATTCAGGCAAAATATTCAGAAACAAATTCTTCACATTTCATACATATTTATGAATTGAAACTTCATGATGTTACTTTTGAAAATATATGTATAGACCTATCTGTATATATGTATTTTAATTGACTGGCAAATGGGCAGTTGTTCTTTAGACCTTAAATATAGATGCACACATACATATATTTATTTTTAACTTAAGAAACTGTAACACATTTGTAGCATTATAAACTGTTTTTAGAGGGTAAGATTATTTTATCTGCAAAACAGAGATTACATGTTAAAATGGAGCTTTCACTTACACGTATTTAGATTTTAATATTTACTCCTGCAACATTAAGATTCTTTTTTTTTCCCCCAAAAAGCCAACAAGTTCTGTACTCCCTGGCCTTTAATAATTTCTTTGAATAGTGTGAAATTACCTTATTTTTATATATTTCCAGTTACTGAAAAATTAGGTTTGGGGCAATTAAGGTGTTAAATTCATCAAAACACATCTAGGGGGCCCATTTAACATGAAGAGATGGCTTCCATTGGAGCACAGATCTTTTAGGGAGTAGCTGGGTACTCTGGATGCATCCTTTCTATGGTATGACTTCCTAAGGACTATAGGCTATAGGCTTTTGGTGATAATTCAGGCAATTAGTCCTATATGGAGGCAGTTTGGTAGAAGATTCCTGCATCAACTAGTTCTGGGCATCCCAGAAGGAAACCTGGAAGGTTTAGTCAGTATAGGGTGATTTTAAGTTAATAGCAACATCAGGGAGTTGCTGAGGTTTATTGGGGCATTCATTTTTCCAGTGGCCATGCTTTTACCATGGTTACATTTGGACTACATAGTCCATTGGGGGGAAATGGCCTGTATTTGGTGCTTATCATAGGAACCCAATAAGGAAGTATTTACTTTCAGACCTAAGCAAGAGGGCCCTGTACTTAGTGGCCCACACATACCACAAACACTAAACTTGTAAGGCCTGTAGGAGGCAGGAGAAAGTTCTTTTCCTTCTCCTCCTCCTTCTCCTCCTCCTTCTTCTTCTTCTTCTTCTTCTTCTTCTTCTTCTTCTTCTTCTTCTTCTTCTTCTT